>NC_080722.1:24356129-24551129 GCF_019097595.1 Hemibagrus wyckioides | reverse complement strand
TCCAAATATTCAGCCCAGGTCTGGTCAGAGGAGACTTTATGTTTTCAGGATGTCTGTCTGTCTGTCTGTCTGTATGTCTGTTCGTTTGTAGGATTTATATAGAATTATTACTGCAACCAGCGAATAAACTGATTCGATTTAGAAAAAGAGCGTCAAGGTCACAGCAAGGTCAAATATCTGGTATATTTATCTGATGGTTCTGATGGTTAAATAGAGGAAACTGGAGGCAGCTTTGAGGAACTCTGCTTCTTACTCTCTCTGTCTCTCTCTCTTACTTTTATTTCTCTCGCTGTCACTTCAACAAAGAGCAAATCAGTACTGTAATTAGGCACAAGTGTGTGTTCCTTACCACTCGTTCCTCTTGGCAACCCTTTTCTCACAGTACACTGGCGTTCCTTTTCCCCAGCGGAATAGAAATCGATTTATTGATTAGTATAAATAAATACATTATTCTGTTGGGTTTACGTTATTCACTGTTGGGTTTCTGTGTGAAGAGTATCGTGACACTGTTGAGCTGCTGGTGGGAAATGGTAGGAGTGTGAGCCCCCCCTGCTGGCCAAATAAGCAAACTAACATTTAAACTTAGTAGGCTGGGGATAAGAAAAAGAAATATTTAGGAAAACCTCTTCACATTCTCAAAGCATTGACTCTTTACTTACATATGAGCCATTAATCAGTTCAGGGTTGCAAATTAGTAAGAAGGACACGTTATTGACCCCTATGGCAGGCTTGCAGGGGCACAAAATGCTGCTTTACCTCAACCTTCTGTATCTGGGAGTTAATCTGGGAGTCAGATGAGCAAGATGAGTTTTTGCTGCTTTATCCTTTGTTAAAAGTGCTATACAAATAAAAATGAATACAAATGGAATTGATTTTTTGCTTGAGTTTTGTTGGCTGCTGTTTCGAGGTGAAAAATAGATCACTTTGTGTGTATATCCACTGTGTATATTCACTCTGTGTTTGTTTGTGTGTGTGTGTGTGTGTGTGTGTGATTATAGAGTGGACGGTGTTCTCAAACAGACGTCTGAGATCAGGGATTTGGATCGCAGATTAAGAACCCTCGAGTCCGAGGTCAGTGATCTCCCAGGATTGAGTCCAAAGTTCTTGAGAAAATCTCTCTCGTCTTTCTGTTAACCGCTTTCTTCTTCACCCTGACTCTCTTTCAGATGGAATTCTGTTCATCTACACTTCTATGGATGGCTGATGCTCTCGCTCAGAGCGGCATGCTAAAATCCACTAAGCCTCTCCCCACCCGGAAAGGTGACTTTATTCAGAAAAATATTCATGTTAGTTAATTGTTTACTTGCTTTTATTGCCTCTGGCTTTAAATGATGGCATAAACAAGGACATTAACACAACAACTTAAAATTAAATGACGAAAAGTATTTAAAAAAAATAAAGCACATATATATTGAACAAAATTATAAACGCAACACTTTTGTTTTTGCCCCCATTTTTCATGAGCTGAACTCAAAGATCTAAGACTTTTTCTGTGTACACAAAAGGCCTATTTCTCTCAAATATTGTTCACAAATCTGTCTAAATCTGTGTTAGTGAGCACTTCTTTGCTGAGGTAATTCATCCACCTCACAGGGGTGGCATATCAAGATGCTGATTAGACAGCATGATTATTGCACAGGTGTGCCTTAGGCTGGCCGCAATAAAAGGCCACTCTAAAATGTGCAGTTTTATCACACAGCACAATGCCACAGATGTCGCAAGTTTTGAGGGAGCGTGCAACTGGCATGATGACTGCAGGAATGTCCACCAGAGCTGTTGCCCGTGAACTGAATGTTCATTTCTCTACCATAAGCCGTCTCCAAAGGCGTTTCAGAGAATTTGGCAGTACATCCAACCGGCCTCACAACCGCAGACCACGTGTAACCACACCAGCCCAGGACCTCCACATCCAGCATCTCCACCTCCAAGATCGTCTGAGACCAGCCACCCGGACAGCTGCTGCAACAATCGGTTTGCATAACCAAAGAATTTCTGCACAAACTGTCAGAAACCGCCTCAGGGAAGCTCATCTGCATGCTCGTCGTCCTCATCGGGGTCTCGACCTGACTGCAGTTCGTCGTCATAACCGACTTGAGTGGGCAAATGCTCACATTCGATGGTGTCTGGCACTTTGGAGAGGTGTTCTCTTCATGGATGAATCCTGGTTTTCACTGTACAGGGCAGATGGCAGACAGCGTGTATGGCGTCTTGTGGGTGAGCGGTTTGCTGATGTCAGCGTTGTGGATGGATGGTGGCCCATGGTGGTGGTGGGGTTATGGTATGGGCAGGTGTATGTTATGGACAACGAACACAGGTGCATTTTATTGATGGCATTTTGAATGCACAGAGATACCGTGACGAGATCCTGAGGCCCATTGTTGTGCCATTCATCCACGAGCATCACCTCATGTTGCAGCATGATAATGCACGGCCCCGTGTTGCAAGGATCTGTACACAATTCCTGGAAGCTGAAAACATCCCAGTTCTTGCATGGCCAGCATACTCACCGGACATGTCACCCATTGAGCATGTTTGGGATGCTCTGGATCGGCGTATACGACAGTGTGTTCCAGTTCCTGCCAATATCCAGCAACTTCGCACAGCCATTGAAGAGGAGTGGACCAACATTCCACAGGCCACAATCAACAACCTGATCAACTCTATGTGAAGGAGATGTGTTGGACTGCGTGAGGCAAATGGTGGTCACACCAGATACTGACTAGTTTTCGGACCAACCAAAAACAAAAGTGTTGCGTTTATAATTTTGTTCAGTGTATAATCCACATCTACTCATATTCCCACGTACATGACTTACGTTTCATTTCGGCACAAATGACTCTTTTAAATGAATCTTTTAATTCATTCCTTTGTCCTGCTGCAAATATAACAATAACATTTTTAAGCCTGACTCTGAGTTATAATATAATCTCTCAACTCAGTGTTAATTTCTTTCTTTTTCTATTATTTTTTTTAGTAAATCCATCCACACCAGAGAGGTGAGAACGGCTCCCTCATCCCTTCATCTCCCTTTTTGCTCTCGTCCACCTTCCATCGTCGTCTTCCTTTGCATTTCTATTTATTATTTAAAAGGAAAAAGGTAACATAAAAGGGAGACAAACTTTGAGAAAAGGACAGCAGAATAAAAGTTTTCTGCAAGAATGCTGTCTTTCCTCTAACCTCAACCAGGCCATCCTTAAAGGAGAAGGAGTTCACTTCCAGTACAAAAATCTACAGATAATTTCCTCAGCCCCTTGTCATCCAAGACGTTCATGTCTTTCTTTCTTCAGTCGTAAAGAAATGACATTTTTTGAGGAAAACATTTCAGGAGTTTTCTCCATATAGTGGACTTAGTGCCCGCGTGTTTAAACTTCCAAAATGCAGTTTAACCATCCCAGCCCTGGAAGAAGGCTCTTATCTAGAGAAACCATCGGTCATTTACTTAGAAAAATAAATTGTACACTTTTTAGTGTGGAGAAGGAGGACTGCTCTGAAGTTGTTGCACGTGGAATGACACAAAGTCATAGAACTTTGTCATTCCACATGCAACAACTTCAGAGCACTCCTCCTTCTCCACACTAGTAAATACTGGGTCTGTAGTTCCAGAAAATGACCGAAGCTCCATTTAAACTGCATTTTGGAAGGTCAGACTTGGGGGCACTATTGAAGTCCACTATATGGAGAAAAATCTGAGCATTCCTCAAAAAACATCATTTCTTTATGACTAAAGAAAGAAAGACATGAACATCTTGGATGACAAGGGGGGAGGAAATAATCTGTAGATTTTCGTTTTGGAAGTGAACTTCTCCTTTAATAAACAACAGAGTCGATTCTTTCTATTAGTGCATAAGCTGTGTAATGCCAAATGCAAAAATAATTCCCAAATCTCTTCTTTTTGTCAGTATTGGGCTACAAGCCAAGCTGAAAAGTTCAGTGTTATCTCGTTTTACTTTAGTTAGACTTAAACTAACATGGCTAATAATATCATGTAAACTTTTGAATAAAGTAATTTGAGATAACCTGTGCTTTATAAATTTGCATTAATGGGTATCTCAGGGTCTATAATATGTAGAGTTTGTATGATAATTCATCATTTAATTAACATATATATGAAAATATCGTTGTGCTACATTTTCTCCTCTGAATTATCATCATTGCCGCAGCATTGTTGTGCGGATGCCACCTTGTGGTCCGTAATAGTAATTACAATAATGTTTGTGTGCTGCTTTCATGAGCTAGCGGAATTATCGTAAATAAGAGTTCGCACATGAATTTACGACTGGGATAGTAATAATTCTGATACCCGAATTTCCGATGTCGTGAACTTTCAGCATGGCTGAGACAAGCACAGTTTCTTTTCTGAATTACGGGTTCTGTTCCTTTTCCTTTCTGCTTTGTTTATATTCATTGATGTCTATTAGCATGCTGTACATTTTTTACACCGTGAATGTAGCTTGTATTCGACCACAATTACATAATCGTCAGAAAGAAATAAAGAAAAAAAGAACGAAGAAATATTTATGAATAAATCTGGAGTTGCCGATGTTTCGTATTCTTTCCGACAACAAAGCATGACTTGTAATTAAGTGAGACGTATAATTTCAGGCACACTTGAAGGCAGCGTAGAGTATTGTGCTCAAATAACACACACTGAGAATCAGTGTACATCCTGGTGATGACTGTGTATCAAACACATGTATATTCTTCTGCCCTTTTGCTCACAATCAAATATTTTAGACTTTAAATAGCTTATTAGAGATAGATATACTTGTTAATAGCGATTAAATGAGTTAACTTGGTTAGTGTTGGGTGTTGTTTTGTTTGTAAGCATGAGGAATGGTCAGTTTTGTAAATCTTTGGCTCACACACACACACTGCTGTAATGTCTGTACAATGAAACACCTCCATGCTGGTTTTCTACCTCTTTCCACAGAGAAGCTATATTCATACACTGTTCAGGGCAAGTATTAAAAGACACTGATGCTGTTACTGATGAATTGTCTTTTTCTCTGTATTTATTTTGTTATGAGTGCTATTATTAATATAACTCTGTAATGTGCTGGGAATCCCAAAAGTCATATGTAGAGAAAATAAAGATTTCCTCTGAGATGTTTGGGACATTCAGTGTTGTGTTTTTCAATCGAAATGTAAAGCCAACTGAACTGAAGTGTGACGTGACAGAGTGGACATAAAGTATGTGATCTCCAATTACACACACTGGCTCATTCTCTTTCTCCTTCTTTTACAGTTAGCTATAATAATAATAATAATAATTATAATAATAATTATAAAAATAATTAAGTATTATTTTTTTGTTTTTTTACTTAAAAAAAGAACATTTACACTGTTATTAAAATGTTATAAAAATGCAGTTAAAATAATGCAAAAAAGTCAATATTTATTATTTATTTATATTTATATATTTATTTATATTTTTTATTGAAAACTTCTACATAAATTCTACATAAAAATGCAAGGTTTAAGTCAAAGCAATTGACGAACCTATGTAGCTATATTTTAATTAAATTTTATAATAATAATAATAATACCGCCAAGCTGCCACCGTTGGGCCCTTGAGCAAGGCCCCCAACCCACCGTGCTCCAGGGGCACTGCATGGCTGACCCTGCACTCTGACCCCATACCCCAAGGATGGGATATGTGAAGAAAGGATTTCACTGTGCAGTAATGTATTGTTGCGACTCACCCGTGGCAGGCTGGTTAGGATCCATTAGCGGTCCGTAACACAGTCTCGTAATCCGTAAGTCAGTCCGTAAGTTCCAATAACCGTATAGCATCCACACGAAACAGTAATCCAAATCGCTAATCCACAAGACGTAAACCAAAGTCCGAACTCAATAATCCAATACATGGGAAATTCCAATTCACAGAAGCAAAACAGCTTAGTACCTCCCTATACAACGATACCTCACACTATGGTGTGGTAAGCACGCTGTATAAATCCTGGAAGGTACTGCTTCAGTGGTGGGCTAATACTCGGGCGAGAGCTCCCTCCGGTGGTCTGACACCAGAGGCACTGTTACATAACCCCCTTCTCTAGGAACACCTCCCGGTGTTCTGCGCCATGGCCGGCCACGGGGCCGCGGGGCAGGGCGATTCGGGTGGCATCAGTGGAACTCTTCTGCCAAGGAGGGATCCAGGATGTCTGCAGCATCCACCCCCGAGCGCTCCTCAGGACCATACCCCTCCCAGTCCACCAGATACTGCAAGCTCGATGGTGTCTGGAATTCACCCGGTAAGCTGGATAGCCATCTATTTCGAGTGGAGGTGGCGGCTCTTCGGCAGTTTGTACTTTGCCCCGGTGAGTATGTTCTGGCTTCAACAGGGAGACGTGAAACGTAGGTGAGATGCGATAGGAGCTCTAACTTCTATGTGACCGGGTTGATCTGCCTTAGGATCCTGAACGGCCTCACAAAACAAGGGAGCCTCAATTTCAGATTCTTAGTTGACAGCCACACCCGTTGGCCCACCTGAAATTGGGGATGAGGGCAACAGTGGTGGTCCACCTGGATGCGCTGACGTGGGACCACTCTCTGTAGCCGGACGTGGGCGCTTTCCGACACGCCCTGGCTGCGGTGAACCCAATCGTTCATGACTGGTACATCCGAGGGCTCACCAGACCATGGGAACAAAGGTGGTTGGTAACCCTGGACACATTGAAAGGGCGTGAGTCCCGTTGATGAGTAGGTAAATGAGTTCTGGGCATATTCCGCCCATGGGAGGAACTCACTCCACCTCTGCTGTTCCCTGTTGCAGTATGACCGCAATTTCCTGGTTGAGGTGCTCGGTTTGGCTGTTGGTAATTCGAGGTGAGGCTCATATTGATGTTTAGGAGAGAACAAAACCCTCTCCATACTCAGGAGGTGAATTGCGTATCTCGGTCTAACACAATGTCCTCTGGGAGACCATAGAGGTGGAACACATTGTGGAAAAGCACAGTCATGGTCACCATGGCCGTGGGCAAAGACGGCATGCCTTTGAGAATCGATTGATCACTACCAGTATGGTGTCAAATCCGTTTGATTCCACCAGGTCTGTGAAGAATGGATGCTCGGGATGAGGGTGACGGAGGATAGGAGTGGTAGTAAAACTCTCTTTCAGCCAAACGAAGGCAGTCCGGGCCTCGCTGGTCCATTTCAGGCGCTTAGGTTGGGCCCTTAAGAGGGAGGTTTGCGGGCTCGCAATCCCACTGTAATTTCTGATAAACTGCCTATAAAAGTTGGCGAACCCCAGTAAGCGTTTCAGCTCTTTCACGGCCATGGGTTCTGGCCATTCTGTCACTGCCCTCACCTTGCCCTCATCCATCTCTACCCCTTTTTGTGAGATCACATAACCTAGGAACGTGATAGAGTCTTCGTGGAACTCACACTTCTCCACTTTCACAAAAAGTCAATGTTGCAGTAGGCAAGCTAGTCCCATCTGAACATGCTTGACATGTTCATTAAAGGACGTTAAGTAGATAAGAATGTCATCGATGTATGCTATTACATACCATCTGATCATGTCACTGAGGACTTCGTTAATAAATGACTGGAAGACTGCCAGGGCGTTGGTGAGGCCATACAGCATGACGAGATATTCATAATGTCCTTTCGTACTGTGGAACGCAGTCTTCCATTCATCTCCCTCACTGGTTCTGACCAGGTTGTAGGCACTGCACAGATCTAATTTCGTGGAAATCTTGGCTTCCCTAAGCTGTTCCATGGCTGCAGGGACCAATGGGAGAGGATGGGGTAACGTGCTGTAATAGCATTAAGATCACGATAGTCAATACAGGGCCTCAATCCGCTATCCTTTTTCTTAACAAATAAGAACCCTGCAGCCACTGGCTAGGTGGAGGGGCGGATGTAGCCAGCTGCTAAGGCTTCCTCGATATAATCTTCCATGGCTTTAGATTCAGGTAATGAGAGGGTATAGACCTTACCCTTAGGCGAGATGCTCTGGGGTAGCAGATCGATAGCGCAGTCGCACTGATGATGGGGAGGAAGACAGGCAGCTCTCTGCTTACTAAATGCCTCTCGCCATGACTGATACTCTCGAGGAATGGGGATCTCGTCCTTCACCTCAGGGCTTTCTACGGAGGTGGTGAGGCACAATCAGGTGAGCACCCTCCTGAGACAGTGTGCCATGCAGTAGGCGGACCAGCAGGTCAATTCCCCCTCCTCCCAATTGATGTGGGGGTTGTGGCATTGGAGCCAGCGGAAACCGAGGATGAGGGGGTTCTTAGGAGAAGTGATAACGTAGAATGGGGTTACCTAGCCATGTAGCATGCCCACTTGAAGAGTCAATGGAGTGGTGATGTGTGTTATAATGCCCTCTCCGATTGGTTGGTTGTCCACGGCCATTACTCTTAGCGGGGTTCTGCAGAGCCTGGTAGGAAGGCGGAGCTCCTCCTCTAGGCAGTGGTCAATTAGGTTGACTGCTGCACCGGAGTCCACTAGGGCTGGAAACACACAAGAAACCCCATCATGGTGCAGTGTTACCAACAGCACAAGGCAAGAATTCATTCTGGTGGTACTCACCTGAGGTTTGGGTGTTTGCTCAGGACACATAGCATCCCGGTGGCCTGATCCCCTGAAATGGACGCACAAGCGCAGATGTTCTCGGTGTTGTCGCTCCCCTGGAGCCGTATGGGCCTGTCCCAGCTGCATCGGCTCCGTCTCCTCTCTGGACGACCTGCTGCTCGAGGTATGGAGCCCGGAGATGGCGGTGCTGGCTTAGGAGGTTATCAAGTCGGATCGTGGTGATGTACAGTGATAGGCTGGTGCCCGTTTCTCTACATCATCTAAGGTGGAGTTGAGGCCTCCTCGGAGCATGGCCTTTTCCGGGAGAGCCATGCGTGCTAACTCACAGTTGGTGGAAGCTGCGGGAGGGGTAGAGGCTGGCGTGGTGGGTTGCAGTGGCATTGCTGCCACTCGTAGAGCCTCTAGGTGATCTTGATAGAGCCTTATGATCGCCCCTTGGCACACAACTACCTCCTGTAGGTGTGCGTGCTCTGCTGGATCCACAGGTGGTGAGGTATTCTGTTGCGACTCACCCGCGGCATGCTGGTTAGGATTCATTAGCGGTCCGTAACGCACTCTTGTAATCCGTAAGTCAGTCTGTAAGTTCCAATAACCGTATAGCATCCACACGAAACAGTAATCCAAATCGCTAATCCACAAGACATAAATCAAAGTCCGAACTCAGTAATCCAATACATGGGAAATTCCAATTCACAGAAGCAGGCTTAGTACCTCCCTACACAACGATACCTCACGCTATGGCGTGGTAAGCATGCTGTAATTATCACCACTAATTATTCAACTCACTAACACTTTAGCAAGATTAATACTTAGAGGAGCCGTGGATGAGAAAAGTTTATTGCCAAAAAAGTCAGCAATCGGAGATCAATTCATCCAGACGTTCCAGAATTATCTGAATTATTCCCCAGATATCCCCTCAATATCTACTATTTCATGATGCTCCTCCTACATTATTTTTTCTAAATTCTAAATTCAAAGTTTTCCCATTATGTTCAGGTTTCAGCTTTTTAACTTCCCATTGTCTCTGGTTTTCTCGGTTTTAGATTCCAATTACATTCAGTTTTAGGCCTCTTGCATTCCCAATTTTTTGGCCTTCACCTCAAACTGCTTTTGTCTCACTTGCAGCTTGTAAAAAATGCAGCAGTCTCCTATCTTGGCATCTCTTCATTGGATAATTGATTATAAATGGATTAGAAAAGTCTTATTTCTGTATACAGTACTCTCTTTTGGTCTCTTACTCCACGGTACATTATTGACCAGTTTTACTCTCCTACCAGAACACTAAGATCTTGTAACCAACTGCTTCTATCTGTATTTTCTGTATTTTCTGGTTCTAAACTCTTTCACTCTTTTACATGAGATTTGATCCATCTTTAGCCATTTTTCTATGTAGTTGTTTAATGATGTCATGTACATGCCTACTTAAAAATGTGCTTTATAAATAAAATTTGATTCAAATCTCAGCAACACCATGTCCCAGATTAACCAAGTGAATGCTGGTGAGTCGTTTTCGGGCTCCAGTGTCTTCTTGGGTCCTCACTAATTTTCCCCAGGCCTCATGTGGTGTGTTACGTGTGTTGGTTTGTATGTCATACAGTGACAGATTTCACAGCAGATTTGGTATTTGCTCAGTTTAGGAAAGATGATAGCTCTGGCATCACCTGATCACATGACCTGATCGGTGTGACACATGTACAAGCCGACACAAACGTAGAATTGATTCCGAACAGAAGTGGAAAGATCCTCCTGAGGTCAACTATACAACCCAAAGACTCAATTATTTTAAATAGACCTGCTTTCAACCCAAATTTCCCCTCTAAATTTGTCCTAAGGGGCAACAATGACTTAGTGTTTAGTGTGTGTACATGATTGTGCTATGTGATGGACTGGCATCCCGTCCAGGTTGTACCCTGCATTGTGCCCCAAGTCTCCTGGGATAGGCTACAGGTTTCCTGCCAACCAGTAGAATAAGTGGTGTAGAGAATGGATTGGTAGAAATGGAAATGTTTCCTTTCTATCTATTTCCAAACTGCTAGTCAGATTTTACCTGCATTATAACAACTAGCTAACTCCATTGCTGTAACATTGCGCTGGCAGCAGGTGAGTTAAGATCCATACACAGAGTTAAAAAAAAAAGTCCAAAACAACAGGCACAAACTCAGAAATTGAAGGCAGGCGAACGAGTGTCGAAAACTGGGAAAACAATACACTAGAGCAAAAAAAACGAAACACAAACCAGAAATCGTAAAAAGCCAGAAGACAAGCACGGATCATACACGTTAATCTCCAAACTTAGCACAGCTAGCAAACAGCTCGGTTAAGTCTCTAGGAACTCCGCCTCTGAATGTTGTGTGTAGTTGCTTAAATGTTCAGATGTGAAGAGCTTCAGGGAATTCTTACATCAAACATGAAGAAAAGGTGTGAACTCTGGGACTTTAACCTTGACATGGCATGCTTGTTGATATTGGATAGGCTGGATGGAGTATTTTAGAAACTACTGATCTCCTGGGATTTTCATAAACAAATATATCAGAAAAAAATCGTGTGTGTGGAGCGTCTGCAGGCTGGAAAACACCTTGATGAGAGAGATCAGAGGAGGATGATTGGACTGGTTTGAGCCTGCAGTTTGGTTCCAGTTCAGGTTATCTGAAGCTCTCGATAACATTGACATAACATTATGATCACTTGCCTAATATTGTGTTGGTCCTGCTTTTGCTGCCAAAACAGCCCTGACCTGTCGAAGCATGGACTCCACTAGATCCCTGAGGTGTGCTGTGGTATCTGGCACCAAGATGTTAGCAGCAGGCCTCCATGGGCCCCATCTCGCAACTTACAGGACTTAAAGGATACTTTTGATAGATACTGACCACTGCAGACCGGGAACACGGTTTTGGAGATGCTCTGATCCAGTGGTCTAGCCATCACAATTTGTCCCTTCATCAAACTCGCTCAAATCCTTACACTTGTCCATTTTTCCTGCTTCTAACACATCAACTTTGAGGACAAAATGTTCACTTGCTGCCTAATATATCCCACCCACTAACAGGTGCCATGATGAGGAGATACTCTTATTCACTAGCTCCATCACCAGGAAAGCCCAGCAGCGTCTCTACTTCCTGCGAAGGGTGAGGAAGGCTCATCTTCCACCTCCCATCCTGACCACCTTCTACAGAGGGACCATCGAGAGCGTCCTGAGCAGCTGCATCATTGCCTGGTTTGGGAATTGCACCGTCTTGGAATGCAAGACCCTTCAGCGGATAGTGAGGACAGCTGAGAAGATCATCGGAGTCTCTCTTCCCTCTATTACAGACATTTACTCCACACGCTGCATCTGCAAAGCTAACAGCGTTGTGGATGATCCCACACACCCCTCACACACACTCTTCACCCTTCTGCCATCCGGAAAGAGGTACCGAAGCATTCGGACCCGCACAACCAGACTGTTGAACAGTTTCTTCCCTCAGGCAATCAGGTATCTCAACAGAGAACTGAACTGAGCTGGACACACACACACACACACACACAACCGAGATCTGATCTCAACAGAGAACTGAACTGAGCTGGACACACACACACACACACACAACCGAGATCTGATCTCAACAGAGAACTGAACTGAGCTGGACACACACACACACACACAACCGAGATCTGATCTCAACAGAGAACTGAACTGAGCTGGACACACACACACACACACACAACCGAGATCTGATCTCAACAGAGAACTGAACTGAGCTGGACACACACACACACAACCGAGATCTGATCTCAACAGAGAACTGAACTGAGCTGGACACACACACACACAACCGAGATCTGATCTCAACAGAGAACTGAACTGAGCTGGACACACACACACACACACACACACACACACAACCGAGATCTGATCTCAACAGAGAACTGAACTGAGCTGGACACACACACACACACACAACTGAGATCTGATCTCAACAGAGAACTGAACTGAGCTGGACACACACACACACACACACACACAACCGAGATCTGATCTCAACAGAGAACTGAACTGAGCTGGACACACACACACACAACCGAGATCTGATCTCAACAGAGAACTGAACTGAGCTGGACACACACACACACAACCGAGATCTGATCTCAACAGAGAACTGAACTGAGCTGGACACACACACACAACCGAGATCTGATCTCAACAGAGAACTGAACTGAGCTGGACACACACACACACACACAACCGAGATCTGATCTCAACAGAGAACTGAACTGAGCTGGACACACACACACACACACACACACACACAACCAAGATCTGATCTCAACAGAGAACTGAACTGAGCTGGACACACACACACACACACACAACCGAGATCTGATCTCAACAGAGAACTGAACTGAGCTGGACACACACACACACACACACAACCAAGATCTGATCTCAACAGAGAACTGAACTGAGCTGGACACACACACACACACACACAACCAAGATCTGATCTCAACAGAGAACTGAACTGAGCTGGACACACACACACACACACACACACACAACCGAGATCTGATCTCAACAGAGAACTGAACTGAGCTGGACACACACACACACACACACAACCGAGATCTGATCTCAACAGAGAACTGAACTGAGCTGGACACACACACACACACACACACACACAACCGAGATCTGATCTCAACAGAGAACTGAACTGAGGTGGACACACACACACACACACACAACCGAGATCTCATCTCAACAGAGAACTGAACTGAGGTGGACACAAACACACACACACAACCGAGATCTGATCTCAACAGAGAAACTGAACTGTGCTGGACACATACACACACACACACAACCGAGATCTGATCTCAACAGAGAACTGAACTGAGCTGGACACACACACACACACACAACCGAGATCTGATCTCAACAGAGAACTGAACTGAGCTGGACACACACACACACACACACACAACCGAGATCTGATCTCAACAGAGAACTGAACTGAGGTGGACACACACACACACACACACACAACCGAGATCTGATCTCAACAGAGAACTGAACTGAGGTGGACACACACACACACACACACACAACCGAGATCTGATCTCAACAGAGAAACTGAACTGTGCTGGACACACACACACACACACACACACAACCGAGATCTGATCTCAACAGAGAACTGAACTGAGCTGGACACACACACACACACACACACAACCGAGATCTGATCTCAACAGAGAACTGAACTGAGCTGGACACACACACACACACACACAACCGAGATCTGATCTCAACAGAGAACTGAACTGAGCTGGACACACACACACACACACACACACAACCGAGATCTGATCTCAACAGAGAACTGAACTGAGGTGGACACACACACACACACAACCGAGATCTGATCTCAACAGAGAACTGAACTGTGCTGGACACAGACACAGACACACACACACACAAAAACTGAGAACTGTGTTCCCAACAGAGAAACTGAACTGTTCTGGACACACACACACACACACAGCTGAGAACTGCTCTCACCAGAGAACTATACTGTGCTGGACACGGACACACACACACACACACACACACAACTGAGATCTGATCTCAACAGAGAACTGAACTGAGGTGGACACACACACACACACACACAACCGAGATCTGATCTCAACAGAGAAACTGAACTGTGCTGGACACACACACACACACACAACCGAGATCTGATCTCAACAGAGAACTGAACTGAGCTGGACACACACACACACACACACACACAACCGAGATCTGATCTCAACAGAGAACTGAACTGAGCTGGACACACACACACACACACACAACCGAGATCTGATCTCAACAGAGAACTGAACTGAGCTGGACACACACACACACACACAACCGAGATCTGATCTCAACAGAGAACTGAACTGAGCTGGACACACACACACACACACAACCGAGATCTGATCTCAACAGAGAACTGAACTGAGCTGGACACACACACACACACACACACACACACAACCGAGATCTGATCTCAACAGAGAACTGAACTGAGCTGGACACACACACACACACAACCGAGATCTGATCTCAACAGAGAACTGAACTGAGGTGGACACACACACACACACACACACACAACCAAGATCTGATCTCAACAGAGAACTGAACTGAGCTGGACACACACACACACACACACACAACTGAGATCTGATCTCAACAGAGAACTGAACTGAGCTGGACACACACACACACACACACAACCGAGATCTGATCTCAACAGAGAACTGAACTGAGCTGGACACACACACACACACACACACACAACCGAGATCTGATCTCAACAGAGAACTGAACTGAGGTGGACACACACACACACACACACACACACAACCAAGATCTGATCTCAACAGAGAACTGAACTGTTCTGGACACACACACACACACACAGCTGAGAACTGCTCTCACCAGAGAACTATACTGTGCTGGACACGGACACACACACACACACACACACACACACACACAAATTGTCCTGTTTGCACGCATATGTCATTTTACATTACACTTTACACTTTATATTGATCCTGTTTAACTTTAATATCTGCACTCACTGTCAACACTGTTCTTTTGCACAGAGTCAGTCTACATGTTGTTTGTCTGTCTTGTCTTGTCTTCCTGTGCACTTCTGTTGTATGTCTAGTTTTACTAAAGATTGCACCTTAAGTATAGTTTAGTTTTTTCTCTATGTTTAGCTCTATGTTTGTCTGCGTCACCACGTTGTTTCACTGCACTGTGTACTGCATCAGCTATATATGGTTGAAGTGACAATAAAGCTTCTTTGACTTGACTTGACTCTCACTGCTCACAATGTTATGGCTGATCTGTGTAAATGCATGAATGTGCAGGTGTTCCTAATAAAGTTGACAGTGAGAGCACATTATTATTATTGTTATTATTATTATTGCCCATAAAAGTTAATGGAATAATTCTTTTTATTATTATTACTATCGTTACTTTTATTACCTGCATGAATATGTGTACTAATGTGTGTAATAAAATGTTACAGTGAGTGTTAATGGTTATGTAAGTATTATTATGTTTATTATTACTATTAATGACTGCATCCTGCTGAGAAATTACGTCATTCCCGTTTACTAGCAAGGAGATGAAACAGATGACATTTAAAGACGAAAGCAGTGTATCAGAGAGAATTGGTGTGAGTTTCAGCGAGTGGAGTGAGGTCAAGGTTAGATTGTGGAGCTGCTTTATATAGCATCTCAATCACCTGTCAGGCTCAGTGAAGCTCTGCGCATGTATGTGACAGGCTTTAGCTGACTGGAGTGGTGTGTGTGTGTGTGTGTGTGTGTGTGCCCTTTTCTCTTGCATTAGCATGCACTCCATTGCTATGTTTGCTATCTTTCTCACACACACAGACAGGTTGCATAGAGGACGTCAGTAGAACAGCCTTACAGGCATGTGGTCTTGTCAGTCATCTCCTTTGCTCCATTTTGTTCAGTGATTGTGTGTGTCCATGTATTTGCATGGGTGTGCGACTGAGTGGTCAAAGGAACCAGACCTTCTGCTGCAGCTCAGCTTACGGGAGTTGTTTACTTTCTTTTATCTTGTGCAAAGAACTAAAGTTTAACCGGCTTTAGGGTGGGGCTGCAGCAATCGACTGGAAGATCCGGTTCTTTCTTGTGAAAATGGCAGCCTTGCGTCGTGGCCTGGTGTGCCTGCTGCTAGCTCTGTTGAGCGTCGGAGTATGGACTCAGGAGGCTGTGGAGGCAGAGGAGGAAGAAAGTCAGGACGAGGCAGAGGATCTGGGGGAATTGAAGACAGAAGAAAGTGATGAGGAAGGTGGAGAAGCTGCTGAGGAGGAAGAACAGGATCCAGGAGGAGAGAGTAATGAAGAGGAAAATGAAGAAACAGAGGCAGATAATGAGGAGGAGGAGGAAGAGGAGGAGGAAGAAGAAGTAACAGATCACACAACGGAGGAAGAAACGGCAGACGAAGGTAATTCTGAGGAAGAAGATGCCGCAGAGGAGGGTGAAGATGATAGTGAGGACGATGTCGAGGAGGAGGATGAAGCCATCGAGGAAGACGAGGATGAAGGAGATGAAGATGCAGAGGAGGATGAGGTTGAAGATGTGGAGGGAGATGGAGATGATGAGGAAGAAACGGAAGAAGACGAGGAAGAGGAGGGGATTACTGTGTCTGATGACAAAGATGACGGTGAGGAGGATGAGGATGAAGTAGAGGAAAAGGATAACGAAGGACATGTTGCAACGGAAGAGGCTGATGAGGATGAGGGCAAAGACGAGGAAGAGGAAGCTGAAGGTATCATTTGACAGTGTTACAGTTTTAGGCCTCAGTCCTGCACACGATGTGAAACAAGTTCATGTTTAAACATTTTTATAAAGTAGATTTAACACAAGATTAGCGAATGCATCGTATTAAAAAGACTATTATCACTGATTTCAACTAATTTACCAACAATCAGTGATCTTTTGTACCTTCAGATTCAAACTTAAAAATCGTTCATTACAACTGGAAGGTGGGTTTTCTTTCTGCTTTGGGACAGTGGGTGCTTTTGTTGTCTCATTCCAGGCATACAGGTCTAAAATAGCCTGCTATATCTGACCCCTGCAAGCATCTGAACTGTTCTGAAACCTTTTAAGCCCCTCACGGGTGTTTGCTGTTGATGTAAAGATGAAATGATCATTTGTTAAACGCTATTCCATATCTTTTACAGTGATAAGAGAATCTTACTTTGTCATAAAAGCTCACAGATTACTCTTTAAGCAGCCATTGCATCTTTCCAAGCTGTCAGAAGTGATCTCTTCCTTATACACGAGCTCACAGACATCCGTGTCTCTCTGATTGACAGGTGATGAGTAGGACTAGTATGAGAGGAGGAGATTTACTGCACTTTTTTCCTTTATCCTTTCAACACATGGTTTCTATGACTGAAAAATCTTTGGAGCTCATAACAATTTGCATCCACTGCCTTTTAGGCAGTCAGTGAACAAAAATATATATATTTTAAATTTTGGTTAAATAGTTCACAGAAAAAAGATAATAAATTACATACATATTCAGGTAAAACAACAATAACAACAACAGTGTCTTGTTGCTTGTGCTTCCTGTGTTTATGGTGCGTTCAAGTCAAGTTGGAAATTTTTCATTTTTCGAATGCACATTAACAACACCACAAAGTCGTAATTACGAGTGGGAAACTCATAATTTTCTTTGGGCTTCGAATTGGGGGCGCATCAGTAAGAAAACATCATGGCTTCAAATATATATCTGTTGAAATCATACATTTGTCCGTCTCAGAAGATGGTTTATTTACAATAAAACAAGCTAATTTCCTGCACAAAACCCCCACAAAATTGTACAATATGATGTAATAAGCAACGCTGATGATTCCAGAGGCTTCATAAATTGATTCAAAACATATAAAAACTAAACAATTTCTTTGTTCTTCATTTACTAGAAGAAGAGTTTTGTAATTGTTGTAGTTAATTAAGAGAAAGGAGGTTACACCAACCAAAGAGACCAGAACGCACCGGAAGTCGTAATTACGACTTCCGAAGAGGGCCTGAACCCAAATAAACCATGAAGATGGCTATGGACTGCAGTTAATACAAAACAGCTTTGCACTCGTCTCCATCAGTGAACAGCTGATACCTTTAACGAAATAGACTTTGTGTTAAAATTAGAATGAATTCCTGGTCACACAATAGTGCCTTCTGACCACGTAGTACACAGTGATCAAAGAGAAGTGATTTATAATCACACTGTCCAGTGTCACCCAGATGAGGAAGGATTCCATTTTGAATCTGCTTCTTCTCAAGGTTTTGTATCGTCTCAGGGAGTTTTTCCTTACCATGGTCATTATTATTATATTTGGACCAGTAACACAGCTTCATGTCCTCTTAAACGTCATCATTTATCTGAAAGGTTCATTCTGAATGCACAAATCAGTTAGAACTATTTAAAGATAAATAAAGAAAGAAATTAAAACAGAAAATATGGCTTAAATATTCATACCCTAAGCCCATAAATATCCCATGACACTAAGAATAGGGGGGGAAGAAAGTAAGTATTATTTATATAAAAGTGTTATTCAGTGTTATTTATATAAAAGTAACCTAAATTCATCCCCACTGCTGTAAAACCTTTAAAATGTATTTAGATCTTTTGAAAAGTGACGCGATTATAATCGTTTTTTGCTTGCTGATGAAGAATTACACATTAATCATTTGCACATTTTAATTTGGGTACAATCCTGCAGATAATTTAATATAGAAATCAAAATGTATCTGGTGAGCCAGATTAGTAAAAGAGTACGTAAATTAATGGTATGATAATGGTATAAATTATTGTTATAATTATTAATTTAATTTAATTTAATTTAATTTAATTTAATTTAATTTAATTTAATTTAATTTAATTTAATTTAATTTAATTTAATTTAATTTAAATCAGATAAAGTCTGATCTGAGGGACAGTCCATCATTTTTTACAATCAAGCAGACATTATCCACACTTTTGAAGTCAGACCTGTTCTTAGCTGTTAGGAATTTCTGAGATACTGTTAAAGTAAATTCTTCTAGAATCTGGAGTAAATTCCATCACACATACAAATTCTGCTGAAATACATCTGAATTATTTAGTCTTTTGAGTGACATTCTCTGCCGTCGTGGGTGTGTGGCGCTGCTGGAATGTGGTTTTGGAACTTTTAGCGCTTACACCTTTAGCCAAAGGTCTGATTGCTCTTTTACAAACACACAAAGAACCTTACCCCGAGCTTAACAATGGCATGTTTACAGATGTTTTTTTTGAAAGAAGTTCTATTTAACTCTGACAAAACCCTGAAAACCGCGCTTACACTGTTACCGCGCTTACAGTGGTTAGCATGTAGCATGCCCCATGCCTCAGGGGTTTAGGGTTTGATTCCCCTGCCTCTGCCTTCTGTGTGAGGAGTCTGCATGCTTCAGGAGTCTCTTCTGGGTTCTCAGGGCTCCTCCTCCAGTCTAAAGTCATGTGTTTGTGTAGATTCAACAGAATACGGAATGGATGGAAGTTTCTAAATGATGTGTCTGTTTAATATATAACTTGAAGATACTTTCCACTTCATGTAGATTTCAAAACTGTATTTCTATATTCTGTAGAACAATCTGGTGAAGATGAAAATGCAGAAACCACAACTGCATCAGAGTACCACAGCGGATCTCTGTGTAACCTGTGCTCAGTCTGTGAGGTACCTGCATCACTGACATACACACAACATACCCCATACACACCATACACTGATCAGCTATAACACTGTGAGCAGTGAGAGGTGAAGTGAATAAGACTGATGATCTCCTCATCATGGCACCTGTTAGTGGGTGGGATACATTAGACAGCAAGTCAACATTTTGTCCTCAAAGTTGATGTTAGAAGCAGGAAAAATGGACAAGAGTAAGGATTTGAGCGAGTTTGACCAAAAGGGCCAAATTGTGATGGCTAGACCACTGGATCAGAGCATCTCCAAAACTGCAGCTCTTGTGGGGTGTTCCCGGTCTGCAGTGGTCAGTATCTATCAAAAGTACCCTTTAAGTCCTGTAAGATGTGAAGTGGAGCCCATGGAGCCCCCACAAAGGCCCTATGGAAGCCCCACCTCACAACTTACAGGACTAAAAGGATCTGCTTCTAACATCTTGGCACCAGATACTACAGCACACCTTCAGGGATCTAGTGGAGTTCATGCTTTGACGGGTCAGGGCTGTTTTGGCAGCAAAAAGGGGGACCAACACAATACTAGGCAGGTGGTCATAATGTTATGCCTGATCAGTGTATATTGATGATGTCATACATGTTTATACCAACCACCTTGATCAACAGTCACAAGAAACAGCCCAAAGCATCACAAGGTCATTTCCATTTGTTCAGCAGGTGCTTTTTCCTTGCACAACATGTTTCTGATTAATTCCAACTGCCCCAAAAAATGTATACACACTTCAACAGTTGTTATTTATGTGTTTTTAAAACTGGAATTGAATTATGGCAACAAGGTGTAGTATTATGTTTCCTCTAAAGATGTCAGTAGTCGTATCATCGTTGATGCGATCATTAGAGCCAGAGAAAATGGCGGAGACACACAGCTTTTAAGCAACGTAAGATGACTGTAGATGATTGAAGTGATATTGTACATTTGAAAATGTGTGTAAAGGTCAATGACAATGTTTAGAACAGAATCACCAACATGATTCCTGATGGTGTTCATACAGCAGTTCACTGAAATCGAAACAGTCTGGATGCTAATAATGACCACTTTGAACACTTAATGTCATTCATTAATTCAAACATGACTTCTAGCTGCCCTTTGGTGTTTATATAATATAAACATATTTCCAGGTCTGAAAATGTGAATCTCTACTAGGATTTGCTCTGGAAAATCCATAAATTAAAATAAATGTAAAGGAACTCTTTTCTCCTCCTTTTCAGCACTGCAGTTGTTGTGATAAATGTCCGTGTGATGAAGGAGACTCATCAGCTCATTGCCAACACTGTGATGTAAGGATCTCTCTCTCTCTGTCTCTCTCTCGCTCTCTGATCTCTCTCTCTGTCTAGTTTATTTTATTGCCTATTTTACTGACCCATGCTTTTGTACAACTGTCCCATGTTCGTGTCGGACCAAGAGCTTCCAGCCTTTTACTAAATCAGTCTAAAAGTTGTGTATGTAAGAATGTAATTTTCAGAATTCTGTTGAACTTTTTCTTTTCTTGCTCTAGCAATGCTCCTACTGCTACATATGTCCTGTGATCTGTGAGACGATCTGTGAGCCAGGTATCACATTCTAACAAACCTTACATTATTCAATTACATCATTTGGATTTATCTTTACACGTACGTCATTTACACGTTAAGCAGAACCTAATGAACCGCTAAAGCAACTGCATGAGAGTAAAGAAGCTTCAAAGGCTATTTTTTTTTATTTCTCACAGGCGGCTTTATGGATGTGATGTCTGGAACAGTGTATCAGTGAGTACTCCATCTTTAATTTAATCTAATCTAATCTAATCTAATCTAATCTAATCTAATCTAATCTAATCTAATCTAATCATTCTGTTGTTATTTAAATAATTCATCCCCAAGTCATTTCATATGTTCATAGACAGGTAAAGAAATACATAAAGAAAAAAAGAATGAACTGCAAGGTGCTTTCAGTAAACCATTTGAATTTAAGATGTCCTGTTTTACATACTGTGTTCTACATGGCAACTACAGGGGTTGGACAATGAAACTGAAACACTGGCCAATTTAGTGTTGGCGGTTTCATGGCTAAATTTGACCAGCCTGGTGGCCAATCTTCATTGGTTGCACATTCCACCAGTAAGAGCAGAGTGTGAAGGTTTAATTAGCAGAGTAATAGCACAGTTTTGCTTAAAATATTGCAATGCACACAACATTATGGGAGACATATCAGAGTTCAAAAGAGGACAAATTGTTGGTGCACGTCTCGCTGGCGCATCTGTGACTAAGACAGCAAGTCTTTGTGATGTATCAAGAGCCACGGTATCCAGGGTAATGTCAGCATACCACCAAGAAGGACGAACCACATCCAACAGGAGTAACTGTGGACGCAAGAGGAAGCTGTCTGAAAGGGATGTCCGGGTGCTAACCCAGATTGTATCCAAAAAACATAAAACCACAGCTGCCCAACTCACTGCAGAATTAAATGTGCACCTCAACTCTCCTGTTTCCACCAAAACTGTCCGTCGGGAGCTCCACAGGGTCAATGTACATGGCCGGGCTGCTATAGCCAAACCTTTGGTCACTCGTGCCAATGCCAAACGTCGGTTTCAATGGTGCCAGCAGCGAAAATCTTGGGCTGTGGACAATGTGAAACATGTATTGTTCTCTGATGAGTCCACCTTCACTGTCTTTCCCACATCTGGGAGAGTTACGTTGTGGAGAAGCCCCAAAGAAGCGTACCACCCAGACTGTTGTATGCCCAGAGTGAAGCATGGGGGTGGATCAGTGATGGTTTGGGCTGCAATATCATGGCATTCCCTAGGCCCAATACTTGTGCTAGATGGGCGCGTCACTGCCAAGGACTACCGAACCATTCTGGAGGACCATGTGCACCCAATGGTTCAAACATTGTATCCTGAAGGCGGTGCCGTGTATCAGGATGATAATGCACCAATACACACAGCAAGACTGGTGACAGAGTGGTTTGATGAACATGAAAGTGAAGTTGAACATCTCCCATGGCCTGCACAGTCACCAGATCTAAATATTATTGAGGCACTTTGGGGTGTTTTGGAGGAGCGAGTCAGGAAACGTTTTCCTCCACCAGCATCACGTAGTGACCTGGCCACTATTCTGCAAGAAGAATGGCTCAAAATCCCTCTGGCCACTGTGCAGGACTTGTATCTGTCATTCCCAAGACAAATGGATGCTGTATTGGCCGCAAAAGGAGGCCCTACACCATACTAATGAATTATTGTGGTCTAAAACCAGGCATTTCAGTTTCATTGTCCAACCCCTGTATTTCCATTCAGCATGTTTGATGTTTTATATTTCCTTCCTCGTCGTGTCTGCAGAACTCTTGCCGCATATCTCTGAAGACTTTTTACATCATCTCCAAGCCATCCTGTGGAGGAGAGCAGATGTAAAGCTTAGCGGCTGAGCGAAGTTTTAAAGAAGTGCCGCTGGATGGAAACGTGACCTTTGATCTGTCCAGATTACAAAATTCCTAGTAGCAAGATGGACATATTTACATCAGATATTTTGAATGCTTTAAATCTTTGAGTTTTTGTTTGTTTGTTTGTTTACAGAAATACTTTTATGAGAAATGGCAACAATAAAATACAGACTATTTATTTTTAGTTGCATTCAGTTCTCTTATGATGCAAGATTTGTATTTAGTTCCACCAGTATTCAGTCATTTCAATAAAGAAAAGATACATGATTCTGTGGATACTCTGTGTGTAAAGTTCTGCTTTAACTTTATTTTAATAGACAATATTGATATAGGTAATATTAGCTCATTTTCTTTTATTTGCTGTTTAAGAAACAGCCAGTGCTAAACAGTTTTCTATAGAATCAAACATGACACCAAGCTGCAGCTGAAAAATGATTGGGATCTGCTTCAGTATGCAGCATGTACAGAATGTGCAGCATGCATAAGGACATAACTAGTTGAAATTGTTTTACTACCTTATCATACCGAAACCCTGTCAGACTGTTAAGCTCAATTACACAATCAAACAAAAACATTAAGGTTGTAGTGCCCCCTAGTGAGCTCATTTTATGGGTTTATTTGTAGAAAATTAAAAGTTGCTCGAGCAGCCTAATATCTGTGCATGCATCAGTGTAAAAATCCAATTTAAGTCAATTTTATTTATTATACAGCGGTATAATAATAGGTATAAAATTGTGAGCAGTGAGAGGTGAAGTGAATAAGACTGATGATCCCCTCATCATGGCACCTGTTAGTGGGTGGGATATATTAGGCAGCAAGTCAACATTTTGTCCTCAAAGTTGATGTTAGAAGCAGGAAAAATGGAAAAGCGTAAGGATTTGAGCGAGTTTGATGAAGGGCCAAATTGTGATGGCTAGACCACTGGATCAGAGCATCTCCAAAACTGCAGCTCTTGTGGGGTGTTCCCGGTCTGCAGTGGTCAGTATCTATCAAAAGGAAGGTCCAAGGAAGGAACAGTGGTGAACCGGAGACAGGGTCATAGGCGGAAAAAAGCCCATTGATGCACGTGGGGAGCGAAGGCTGGCCCGTGTGATCCGATCCAACAGACGAACTACTGTTGCTCAAATTGCTGAAGAAGTTAATGCCGGTTCTGATAGAAAGGTGTCAGAAAACACAGTGCAGGACGGGTCAGGGCTGTTTTGGCAGCAAAAGGAGAACCAACACAATATTAGACAGGTGGTCATAATGTTATGCCTGGTCAGTGTATTAATATATAAATTAAGAGTACAAATTATGAATTTTAAATTTATTCCTAATGTGCAAGAAATTATGGTGGTGACGAAAACCTCCCCGAGACGATATGAGAAGGAACATTCACAAGAATCAGACTGAAAATGGAACCCATCATCATCTGGGTAACCCTGGATATTTATTATAAATAATTTCCTTCCATATCTGTGTCCTATATGGACAAAAAGTGCAGTAGTATAATACGGACACTAATCAGAAGGCTGTTAAATAACACGAAAAAAAATCCAGGTTGCTCAAGCTACCACACGTAGGCTTTCAGACGCAATGCAGCCTGATATCTGTGCATACATCAGTGTGAAAATCTGATAAACCACAGTTTCTTCTAAAGAGTTTAACAATTACATAATTTCTTTTTGTTTAATCCAATTCAAGTCAATTTAATTTATATTAATAATATATACATTCATGGTACAAATAAGATTTTAAATTTATTCCTGATGTGCAAGAAATGATGGTGGTGACAAAAACCTCCCTGAGAAAATGGAACCCATTGTCATCTGGGTGACACTAGATGCTTATTTTAAATAATTTCCTTCCATAACTGTGTCCTATATGGTCAAAAAGTGCAATTGTGTAACCAGGACTTTGTCTCAGTCCCAAACTCTAATCAGAAGGTTGTTACATAGCTGTAAGGCTTTCTAAGAGTAAGCTCTGTCCCCTGCTCCAGCCTCTACTATTCAAGGTACCAACAAATAGCCTGCATCTTTAGACTGCTGAACTCTATTTCATGACACCACAAGCACAATTTACCCTGGACTCACTTATAACAGATAGACAGACTGATATCAGATTCACATGACTGCAGTCACATGCTCTGTCACATGCAATGCTCAGTACTGGCATTCCTTCAATCAGTGTAGATCTCACTATCATTATTATTCTTTACTCTTTGACATTCTGTTTGCATTATTGTAACCTGTGCTGCTCCCTGGATATCACTACTGTATACACAGTACTGTGAGATTGTCAGATTTTGTGAAAATGTTCAGGTATGATGTTCAGTGAACAACACAAGAAAAATTTGTTGATGTGTGTGAGATATTTGTTCATACTGAGTAACTTACATTTATCTCATTTATACAACTGAGCAAATGAGGCTCAGGGGCCCAGCAAGGGCAGCTTAGTGGACTGCTACCACTTCTCTAGATTTTAGTCAATCACAGATACACTATATTGCCAAAAGTATTCGCTCACCCATCCAAATAATCAGAATCAGGTGTTCCAATCACTTCCATGGCCACAGGTGTATAAAATCAAGCACCTAGGCATGCAGACTGTTTTTACAAACATTTGTGAAAGAATGGGTCGCTCTCAGGAGCTCAGTGAATTCCAGCGTGGAACTGTGATAGGATGCCACCTGTGCAACAAATCCAGTCGTGAAATTTCCTCGCTCCTAAATATTCCACAGTCAACTGTCAGCTGTATTATAAGAACGTGGAAGTGTTTGGGAACGACAGCAACTCAGCCACGAAGTGGTAGGCCACGTAAACTGACGGAGCGGGGTCAGTGGATGCTGAGGCGCATAGTGCGAAGAGGTCGCCAACTTTCTGCAGAGTCAATCGCTACAGACCTCCAAACTTCATGTGGCCTTCAGATTAGCTCAAGAACAGTGCGCAGAGAGCTTCATGGAATGGGTTTCCATGGCCGAGCAGCTGCATCCAAGCCATACATCACCAAGTGCAATGCAAAGCGTCGGATGCAGTGGTGTAAAGCACGCCGCCACTGGACTCTAGAGCAGTGGAGACGCGTTCTCTGGAGTGACGAATCACGCTTCTCCATCTGGCAATCTGATGGACGAGTCTGGGTTTGGCGGTTGCCAGGAGAACGGTACTTGTCTGACTGCATTGTGCCAAGTGTAAAGTTTGGTGGAGGGGGGATTATGGTGTGGGGTTGTTTTTCAGGAGCTGGGCTTGGCCCCTTAGTTCCAGTGAAAGGAACTCTGAATGCTTCAGCATACCAAGACATTTTGGACAATTCCATGCTCCCAACTTTGTGGGAACAGTTTGGAGCTGGCCCCTTCTTCTTCCAACATGACTGTGCACCAGTGACCAAAGCAAGGTCCATAAAGACATGGATGACAGAGTCTGGTGTGGAGGAACTTGACTGGCCTGCACAGAGTCCTGACCTCAACCCGATAGAACACCTTTGGGATGAATTAGAGCGGAGACTGAGAGCCAGGCCTTCTCGTCCAACATCAGTGTGTGACCTCACAAATGCGCTTCTGGAAGAATGGTCAAAAATTCCCATAAACACACTCCTAAACCTTGTGGACAGCCTTCCCAGAAGAGTTGAAGCTGTTATAGCTGCAAAGGGTGGACCGACGTCATATTGAACCCTATGGATTAGGAATGGGATGTCACTTAAGTTCATATGCGAGTCAAGGCAGGTGAGCGAATACTTTTGGCAATATAGTGTATGATCACTTTTCATGTGCAGCATTCAAAGACAATGTGATCCACCCACTTTGTGGCAGAAGTTTGGGGAAGGCCCACATTTGGCATCATGTTATGCTTTATCTGTGTCTAATTTAATTCAATTCAATTTATTTGTATAGCGCTTTTAACAATGGACATTGTCTCAAAGCAACTTTACAGGTATAGAAAGAATAAAAACCCTAAAGTATAAAGTTAAGGTACTTTTTATCCCTGTATGAGAAAATTTTTTGTGTTTTTACATAAACATGTTCTATATTTGACGTCATTATCATTCATATATAAGTATATCTTAATACTCCTACAGATTTGCTTGAGAGAAAAAAAGGAGAAAAAGAAAACATAATGTGACTTAATCACCAGAAAACGATAATCTGTACACAAGGTACAGATTGTAATAAGGTCAAATAAGGTGTAACAAGGTGTAATAAATGTAAAATATTAATGAATCACACACACACACACACACACACAATGATATCAACACATTTTTCTTCAGTAAAGACTCAGCATCATATGTTATTCACTGAACATCATCACTGAATGTTTTGAACCTGCAGTACACAACCTCACATACACTACACATGAATTGAATGCCTCGCATAACACACCTCAAGGTGATCTTTCTTGGAATGTTGCCAGGTGAAAATAAAACGAAGACTGCTAATTAAAGGGTTGGAAATAAATGCCTGCAACCAGTTGTGAAATCTTTCTTCTTATTATTACCCTTGTCATATCACCTAATTTGCCTTACTGAAAGTTTATTATTCATATGTTTTTTGAATGATGGTTAATTGAATGACATTTGTAATAGTGTTTTTATTCTAATATTTTGCGTACAAATCAATCAACTACGTAATTTTGCTTTAAGTTGCATGAGACCCATAAAAAAACAGCAGCTCTGTAGTTGGTTAAGCAGACAAGGCACACAGTTAAGTGTTATAATGCACAAGGGATTCAAATATATTTCAAATGTTACCACATATTTAACACATAGCAGTAACTTAATGTACACCGATCAGCCATAACATTATTAACACCTGCCTAATACAGCCCTGACCCATCGAGGCATGGACTCGAACCCTGACGGTGTGCTGTGGCACCAAGATGTTAGCAAAAGATCCTTTAAGTCCTAAATTTGCGAGGTGGGGCCTCCATAGGACCTTCAACTTATAGGACTTAAAGGGCTTACAGGACTTAAAGGACAATTTTAATGGATACTGACCACTGCAGACCGGGAACACCCCACAAGAGCTGCAGTTTTGGAGATGCTCTGATTCAGTGGTCTAGCCATCACAATTTAGCCCTTCATCAAACTCGCTCAAATCCTTACACTTGTCCATTTTTCCTGCTTCTAACAACTTTGAGGACAAAATGTTCACTTGCTGTCTAATATATCCCACCCACTAACAGGTGCCATGATGAGGAGTCTTATTTACTTCACCTGGCAGAGAGAGAGAGAGAGAGAGAGAGAGAGAGAGAGAAAGTAGCATAACTGGCAACTATGCTATTTCCTATTTCCTTGCTCAGACAATAGCTGACTGATTGCAATCAGTATGTACATGTACATGTTGACTCCACTATGCATACTAAACTTTCACAATCATCTCTTTTAGGCCCATTGCCCTTTTCTCTATATGTGCCACCTCTGGGTAGATTTAATTCTTAACGCTGTACTAGCTTCCTCACCTATGCTGATGGTACACATCAGATCATCATGTTTGAAGAACATTAGGCACTGGATGGTGAGTAACATCCTTCCTCAATTCTGACAAGAAGAAGTAGCTCTACTATTGCTGCAGGCTGTTAGAAGTCTGCTTAGGCAGTAACTTCTGGACAGCCTTTCACTTACATCATGTGTAAGACATTACTAAGATAAACCCAGTTTATTGTCTCTACATGATGCAGAAAAACTAGTTTACGCTTTTGATTTCTGTAGATTAGACTACTGTAATGCATTGCTGTCTGGACGATTCAGTAGGTGTACAAACAAACTCCAGTTAGTCCAGAATGCAGCAGTTAGTGTCCTTACTAGACACACTGCACTGGCTGCTGGTAAAATTTTCCAACAATTATAAAATACTATGATTATACTATTATACCTTTAATAGTCTTTCATTGCAGAACCTGAGTGAACATTTGGTCTTTTATGTTCTGCCACACCTTTTGCAATTCAGGCTCTTAATTAATACCTAGAATAATGCAGTCTAAGCTGTTTATCTGTTAAGTCAAGCCTTACATGTTTTTATTGTTCAAGATTTATATACCACTTAATTAGTGTGCATGTGCCAGCAATCATATACAATGTCCTGTTTACCTACTTCCTTGTAGACAATTTCCTAATCGGACAACATATTCCACAGCTGTACATCCCATTAGAATTAATTTGTGAACCAGGTGTTGTAATGACTCGCCTGAGGTGGAAGATGTAGAATCTATAAGCAGTTTTTATTAAGCAGAATCGGCAGGCAAAAACATGGTAGAGAATGTAGATAAGAATCAGAAAACCCGGAAAAGCAAACACTAGAGAAACATGGAAAGTGGGCAAAATGTGGTACATGAGGTGACCAGGAGACGGTAAGAGAACGGGTTAATCTGGTGGAGGATAATGAAGGGGCCAATGAACTTCGGGCTGAGCTTCTGACATGGGAGTTGTAGTTTCCGGTTTTGAGTCGAAACTTGTTGACCCAAACTTGTTGACCCACCCGGTAGGCGGGGTGTTGGCATCGGTGATGACCTGCTTGAAACCTCTGCCTCCTCACCGCACACATGAGCATGCTCCCAGACCTCTTGACTTCCTCTCCACTGAGGGGACATCCCAGGGTTCCCCAGACCATGGAAACAGCGGAGGTTGATATCCAAGAACACATTGAAATGCTGTGAGACTTGTGGAGGAATGTTCGGCTCATGGGAGGAACTCACTCCAGCGGTGTTGTTCTCTGCTGCAGTACAAGCGGAGAAACCTCCCAATCTCTTGATTCAGGCATTCTGCTTGGCCATTAGACTGGTTGATAACCTGAACTCAAGCTTACATTAATGCCTAGTTGCTTGCAGAAAGCCGGGAAGTGGAGTGGGGACCTCGATCAGATATGATATCCTCAGGAAGACCATAATTTCTAAATACATGATGAGTGTGTTGGCTGTTTCCCTGGCAGTGGGTAATCCTTTAAGGGGAATTAATTTGCATGCCTTAGAGAAGCGGTTGATAATGACCATAACGGTGGTGAGTCCATGGAAATCAGTAGACAGGTGAGACCAGGGTAGACGGGGGATGGGTAGAGGTTCTAATAACCCCTCTGGTAGCTTGCAGCTAGTACGGAACTGGGCACATGATGTACAAGCTTTGACGTATTCCTTGACATCATTTGGGTCACCAAAACTTGTGCTGTATTAGCTGGGCAGTACGGTGAATACCAGGATGGCCAGAACACGGTGACACGGTGGGGAAGCAAGGTCAGCACATAAAGCTTGGATGGCGGGCAGGTCGCTGGTAGAGGTTCTTTGGTGTGGGCTTGATGAATTTCTTCCACCAGGTTCCATTGGACAGGAGCCAGGATGACTGAGGGTGGAAGAATGGGCTCAGGGAGAGGAAGAGGATTTCTGGTTTCATATTGCAGGATGATAGGTGACAGAAAATTGAAAATGAGTAAAGAACAGGGCCCACTGAGCTTGGCGGGGGTTCAGGCGCTTGGCCCCTCAGAGGTACTCTAAGTTACGATGATTAATTTCGCTATTCCTCTAGAGCAGCCTTCTTGAATAACAGTTCTCAGTTGCTCACATCATAGTTGGACTCAGCTGCCATCAATTTCCTCGAGAAGTATGCACAGGGATGGAGCTTTGCCCTGTCACTATGATGTTGAGACAAAACGGCACCTATTTCACAACTTTCACTACAAATGGGAGATCGGGGTCTGGGTGTCGGGGAATAGGGGTCATGGTGAAACTGTGCTTGAGTATGGTGAATGCTTTTCTGGCTTGGTCTGTTCAGGCTAATCTCTTGGGTTTCCCAAGAGGCTATGATGCTATAGTTGTGAATGAAATGTCTATAAAAATTGGCGAAGCCTAAGAAGTGTTGTAGCTCTTTGACAGTGGTGTACTTTGGTTTGATCCATTTCCATTTCTTCCTGTGAGAGTACATATCCTAAATAATTCTGCAATGGCATTTGAACTTTTCGAGTTTCACGTACAGATTATGTTGCAGAAGGCGTGAGAGCACCATGCGGACATGACATATGTGGTCCTCAAGGGGGGCAGAGTAGATGAGGATGTCGTCTATATACGCAATGATGTATTGTTTGAGCATATCCTTGAACACCTCATTTAAGAGGCACTGAAACACAGCTGGTGCATTGGTTAGTTTGTATGGCATGACCATGTACAGTGACCTCGGGTAATGTGAAAGGTAGTTTTCCACTCATCACCCTCCTTGATCCGGATTAGATTATAGGCACTCCATAAATCCAATTTAGTGAAGAGTTTGGCTACTGGTAATGGGTAGGGGTAAGGGATCATGACAGCATTCAAACCCCTACAGTCAATGCACGGACAGAGGCCGCCATCTTTATTCTCCACAAAGAAAAATCCTGCAGCTCCAGGTGAGGTCGAGGGCCGGATGTATCCGGCGGTGAGAGCTTGCTTAATATACTCTTCCATGGCCTTGCTTTCCAGAAGGGAGAGAGGGTAAATGCAGTTCTTGGGTGGCATGGCATTAGGCAGAAGGTGCAATCATGAACGGTGTAGATGGGGGCTAGTAGCTCTTTCTTCACTGAATGCCTCCTGAAGATCATAGTATTCCTTAGGAAGAGTCACTAGGGTAGCAGTTCCCGGGCTTTCTACTGACATGGTGAGACATTTGTATAGTGCTGTAAACAATATACATTGTCTAAAAGCAGCTTTACAGAAATATAGAAACATAGAATGTTAAGCCTGAGGTGACAGGGAAAGGAAAAACTCCCTGAGATGATATGAGGAAGAAACCTTGAGAGGAACCAGGCTCAGAAATGAACCCATCCTCATTTGGGTGACACTGGACAGTAAATTTTAGGTGGTTATGACATTTTATTTACTGACATTCAGAAGATCTCAGCTCAACCACAAGGTTACGCATACTTAGCATTGTAATCTCAATATATAGTGTTTATAAATCCATCTCCATCTTTTTTCCCAAGTGATCACAATGCCAAAAATATGCAAGGGTTTTTGAAATATAGTGTTGAAACTGATATAAAAACTGTACATTACGACTGTCCAGTATTACTCTTTATTTTGACTTTCAGTATTAATCTTGATTTTGACTTTCCACTCTTGACATTCTGTATGTATAATATAGCATTTATGCCCCTGTTTTGATTATTAATTAAGAGTTTTGTTAATACTTTTATTACCACATGGTCCCTCAAAGTTGATGTGTTAGAAGCAGGAACAAGCAATGGACAAGCGTAAGGATTTGAGTGAGTTTGATGAAGGGCCAAAATGTGATGGCTAGACCACTGGATCAGAGCATCTCCAAAACTGCAGCTCGTGTGGGGTGTTCCCAGTCTGCAGTGGTCAGTATCTATCAAAAGTACCCTTTAAGTCCTGTAAGTTGCGAGGTGGGGACCATGGAGGCCCTACCTATTCAGCAGGATAATGCACCATGCCACAAAGCAAAAATGGCTGTGGAATGGTTTGATGACCACAACAACCAGTTTGAGGTGTTGACTTGGCCTCCTTATTCCCCAGATCTCAATCCAATCCAGCATCTGTGGGATGTGCAGGACAAACAAGACCGATCCATGGAGGCCACACCTCACAACTTACAGGACATAAAGGATCTGCTGCTAATATTTTGGTGCTAGATACCACAGCACACCATCAGGGATCTAGTGGAGTCCATGTCTCAACAGGTCAAGGCTGTTTTGGCAGCAAAAGGGTGGCAAACACAAAATTTATGCCAGTGGTCATAATGTTTGATTTATATAAATTAGTTTCCAACACTGTATGCCGGATATATATTTTATTTTTTGTACTTATGTTTTTTTTATAGAAGGTGATAGTCTTGTTCTGTCTATGGGGTGTGTGGAGACTAAATACCTAAATCATTTAAATGTTTTTGCATATGAAAGCTGTGAGCTGTGAAAGTAAAACAGTGGTTAATTGTATTGCTCCTAAAGTTATTTTAAATGTGCCAGGACACCAAACCAAAGGGTGAGTATTAGACAAAATGCACAAGTGTTTCATTGTGTGCTTTTTAAATGGTTAATGAACATTGTGTAATGATCCATCTGTCTTCCTCTTACAAAACCTGCCTCTTTTTGATATCAGTTTGCTTTCATAAATGTAGCATTTCATTGTCAAACAATCCTAAAAGATTCCAATAAGAGACTTGTACAGGTTTGTAATTAGAGTTTCTATCTAGTTTTTATACAGTCTGACTTGTCTTATAGAACAATAATATATATATAAAGTAGGTAAATCCTTACTTCTTACGCATATATATATATATATATATATATATATATATATATATATATATATATATATATATATATATATATATATATATATATATATTAGTCAGATATATATAGGGTAAGCAATGAACTATAGATAGTATATATATACTATCTATATATTTTCTCGGCTACTGTTGTACATATTGCAATAAAATATGAGTCTTCTTCTTCTTCTTTGGGCTTTTCCCTTCAGGGGTGGTCACAGCGAATCATCTCTCTCCACCTATCCCTATCTTCTTCATCCTCAACACTTACACCCACTAGCTTCATATTCTCATTTATTACATCCATATACCTCCTCTTTGGCCTTCCTCTTTGCCTCCTGCCTGGCAGCTCCATGTCCAACATTCTCCTAGCAATATACTCACTCTCCCTCCTCTGGACATGTCCAAACCATCTTAATCTGGTCTCCCTAACTTCATCCCCCAAATGTCCAACATGAGCTGTCCCTCTGAGGTACTCGTTTCTAATCCTGTCCAACCATGTCACTCCCAAAGAGAACCTCAACATCTTCAGCTCTGCTACTTCCAGCTCTGATGCACAATGCCACAAACCAGGATCAACCCAGAGATGAGATCAGGAACAAACCAGAGGTTATGGATGCTAAATATGAACAAAATATTAATCTAATCTAGATAGTAAGTGAAATATAATTATTCCAATTTTTTATCAATGACTTCTTTAAAGTGATAGACTAATGATTAATGTGAACAGGCACACCTGGGGAATAGTATAAAAGATTCTCACTATGAAACAGCAATTTTCACGCCCAACTAAAAAAACAACATATCCATGATTTACACTAGTCTATTGTGGTATTATGTTGCAAAGGATGAGTCATCCTGCACATGCTTTATTATCTTTGCTCCGCTAGCAGTGAACCCGTTGTTGTAATTGTTTTAGAGGGAAAAAAGGAAAATCCTTACAATTAGGTGTTTGCATAAGTGTGCATGCTGCTGAACTAATTCTTTGTTAAAGCACCTTATGTCAGGAATACATCATTTAGAGTTTGTGGTAAGAGTCTTCCAACTTATCTTGATTTGACAATTTTGTTGTACTTTATCTTGAAAAATGTCTCTGGATCTATCAGATTGTGAACAGACCTTTTGACAGGATTTAAGCTCTGACTTGTCTAAAATCCAAAATAGTGATCATCTTCTGAATCCAGAACTTTTCTGACTCTTGCATTTGTGCCTTGGATCATTGCTGTGATGAAAATTGTAATGTTGCTTCTTCTCCAGTTGTCTAACAGAGGCCTGACGGTTGTAACTGATTGGTACAGTATATGGAGCAACTGGAGTATTACATATCTATTCTATGGTATATGAAGATTTCCATCTTGACTTGAGCCCCACCTCAGCTGAAGACTGTAAGTCCCTTATACCACGATGCTGCCACCACCACCACGCTTCACTGTTGCTGTTCTTTGAGAGATATGCTGTCTTGTTATGTTGCATCAAACATATTTAATAAAATGAATGCAACGCATTTTGCCACATGTTTTTGGGGTGATTCAGTTGTGGGTTTTTTTCATAAGGAAGGGCTAATTCCCCTACCTAATATACCAGATGTGAAGAATACAGGAGACTGTTGCCTCATTCAGGAAGTGATGAGTTACCTGATAGGTTTTTGTCTTATCCTTTTGTAAATTTTGGACAAATTTTATGATCTTGGTCATGTCACTGTTGTGCCCCATTTTCTCCACATGATCATGGCCTTTATACTCCTGGTGGTCCAGGGGCAGGATCTTGCACTCTCATTGACCGGTTTGATTCCCAGGCAGAAAAGAGTTAACTCTCAGTGCTGGTCCCAAGCCAGGATAAAATGCAAGGGTTGTGTCATTTGGAGTAAAACCTGTGCCAAAATTAAAATATGCGGACCAAATGAACCGCTGTGGTGACCCCGAACAAGGAGAACCTGAATGAACAACATCATGGCCTTCACAGTGTTCCATGGTATGTGTAATATTTTGGAAATTTGTTTTTACCTCTCTCCTTATTGGTTCTTTTTAATATTGATTCCATGATACATGATTTAAAAGCGCTTGTTTACCAGTTAAAATTAAGTTAAAATTAGAATCACTGAGAACAACTCCAAGTTCTATTTGTTTTCACTTTTAATTTTAAACGGTATATGATATAAAATGTGGGAAAAGATCTGACATGATTTATTTTCATATCACAGTTTTATATTAAAAAATTCTGCAATTTTATCAGATCAAAATTCATTTTTCAAATTGCTGTGAATAAAAATCATATTTCTAATTGATTATTATTGCATGAATCAGAAAAATCAGAAAAGACAAGCTTTTGTTACTTTTAAATCTTTTGACCCAGAACGCCCATTAGCTGAAACATTTATTTCTTCCTTCTCTTAGTTTTATCTAGCCCTCTAGTATAATGCTATCATGTCATCTCAGATGATATCTGTCTTTTACTCAAAACAAGTGCAGTGGGCATGTGATCAGACCACATGCTCATATTTACACCATGTGCTGACACGCTTTCTGAAAGTAAAGGATGTGTTGTGCAAGTTTATGCATAATGTGTCATTGTCTTTCTGTCTAATAAAGTAGAATGTGTTTGCTGAGTCAAAACCATGTTGCAATAAGTTTTTTCATTTTGTGGATTATTTCAGTTTATTTCCTCCCTCTGAATTAGAATCATACGCTAAATGTCACATTATACACACCATTGTTGATACCCGTGAAAATACATGAACACATCCACTACAATGGAAAAGAAAAGATTCAGTTATGTGTCATATATTCTTGTACATTACAGGCAATAAAAAATGTATATGTATGTTTACACCGATCAGGTATAACACTGTGAGCAGTGAGAGGTGAAGTGAATAAGACTGAGTATCTCCTCATCATGGCACCTGTTAGTGGGTGGGATATATTAGGCAGCAAGTCAACATTTTGTCCTCAAAGTTGATGTTAGAAGCAGGAAAAATGGACAAGTGTAAGGATTTGAGCGAGTTTGACCAAAAGGACCAAATTGTGATGGCTAGACCACTGGATCAGAGCATCTCCAAAACTGCAGCTCTTGTGGGGTGTTCCCAGTCTGCAGTGGTCAGTATCTATCAAAAGTGGTCCAAGGAAGGAACAGTGGTGAACCAGTGACAGGGTCATAGGTGTCCAGGGCTCATTGATACATGTGGGGAGCAGAGGATGCCCCTTGTGATTCGATCCAACTTTTGAGGACAAAATGTTGACTTGCTACCTAATATATCCCACCCACTAGCAGGTCCCATGATAAGGAGATGGCAGGCCATTCTTGCATAATCAATGCTTGGAGTTTGTGGGTTTCTGTTTGTCCACCCACCTCTTGAAGATTGACCACAAGAAGACCTCAATGGGATTAAGGTCTGGGAAGTTTCCTGGCCATGGACTCAAAATTTTGATGTTTTGTTCCCACTTAGTTATCACTTTTGCCTCATGGCAAGGTGCGCCATCAAGCTGAAAAAAGCATTGTTTGTCACCAAACTTCTTGGATGGTCAGGAGAAGTTGCTCTCGGAGGAGGTTTTTGTACCATTCTTTATTCATGGCTGTGTTATGAGACAAAACTGTGAGTGAGCCCACTTCCTTGGCTGAGAAGCAACCACACATTTGAATGGTCTCAGGATGCTTTGCTGTTGGCATGACACAGGACTGTTGGGAGCTTTTTTCCAGATGCCCCAAACAATCGGAAAGGGGAGAACTTTACCCCAGTCCTCAGCAGTCCAATCCCTGTACCTTTTGCAGAAGATCAGTCTGTCCCTGATGTTTTTCCTGAAGAAAAATGGCTTCTTTGCTGCCCTTCTTGACAACAGGCCATCACAAAAGTCTTCACCTCACTGTACATGCAGATGCACATTCCTGAGCAAGGTCTGCACTGGTGTTGCCGATCCTGCAGCAATCAAATCCTGGCACTTGCTGGACTTGGAAACTCTCCTTGAAATTCTTGATGATACAATAAACGGTTGATTTAGGTGCAGTCTTAGTAGCAGCAATATTCTAGCCTGTGAATCCCTTTTTGTGCAAACCAATGATGACTGCATTGCGTTTCTTTGCAGGTAACCATGGTTAACAGAGGAAAATCGATGATTTCAAGCACCACCCTTCTTTTAAAGCTTCCAGTCTGTTATTCTAACTCAATCAGCATGACAGAGTGATCTCTAGCCTTTTTGATATTCTAAATGTAATTTCCTTTAGTTTCTGTAAGCTCCTCAACATCATTGCACTGATATGACAATGTGGTTGATGTGTGTGATTAGTTTAGTAAGTCACTCTGACCATAAGGACACAGGACCATATCAACATTTAGCTGATTTATGTTTTAAAATTTACATTTATGGTATTTGCCCTTATCCAGAGCAACTTAATTTTTTTTTTTTACACGACTGAGCAGTTGAGAGTTAAGGCCTTACGCAACAGCCAAGAAGAGAACTGTTAAAGCTGGAGCTTGAACTCACAACCTTCTGATCAGTCGTCCAAAGCCTTAACTACTAAGCTACAACATACCAAAACTTTTATGTTTTCAAAGTCGAGGGAAAGCGTAGGGGAGTCAGGGCACATGACGGTGGATGCCGTATACAGGGTGTCACCCCATTGCAGGGCACACACACTCACATGCCTATCAGCCTACAAAAAATTACCTTTTTATTATCTTGGAGTATAATCAGCACAAATGACTGATAAGTCGGCTCTGACACAGGTTAAAAAAACAAACAAGGCACACTTTGATGTAACTGGCAGGTCACATGACCAGAAGATTTGCAGCAGAGATTCTGCATTCAGCAGAGGGCATTTATTTATTTATTTTTAATTTTTTGCTTTATTATACCAAATTTATTTTTTGCAAACTTGGCTGGTTTTTAGTTGTTAGGAGTTGAAAGTGCATAGGTACCCTTCAGACACCTGATAGAAGCTCCATGGCTTTGTCTACGAAGCAATCACCAATCCTACCACAGCGTACATGTTAAATCTGCCGTTGTTGATCTTATCTGGTAAGCCATCGTTGATCTTATCAGACAAGAGTTTACTGGTGAATCAAGCACTGCCAGTGTGATTGACATATAGATTTGCATGACGAGTCATGAACTGTTTACGCACATGCTCATGAATGCCAATCACCTGATTAGACTGTCATGTGACAGGACAATGACTGTAAAGACCAGTATGACGCACATGGAATCCACCACTCATTTATCACTGGTACATGCTGTAGGAATGTTTGCGTGAAATGCTTTACTAAATTCACTTAAAGGTTGTGTTTTTTTTTGTGCATGTGGTATGCAGAATGGTTTTGTTAACAGCTAAGAGAAATGATTTTGTACAACCTGCTTTGAGACATTTTGACACTATATTTGTCACGATAGTCTACAAAGCTCTATGTCTGACTATAAACGTCGCAAATGAACAGTGTTGAATGTGTTAAAAGTGGAAATAAAATTTTAGGATTCTTCCTAATATCGTTTTGAATGTCGTTCTGAATGTCATATTATCTTTCCAATTAGGAATCTGTATACTGAGTGGACTTAAGAAGACTTTCCATCAAGGTTTCAAAGGCAAATCAGTCAGAATATTCTCATATTCAGTGTTTGACGCAGATGACAACGTACAAATAAATCTGTAATACAAAGTCATGTATAAGCAATATGTTTCTAGAGTGATATGTGTCTATTACTAATACTAAGCCTAGCCTCAGTGGCATAGCTTAGTGTAGGCTTTGATAGTCAAAGCAAAAGAATTATCCATTAACAACAGTTTACAAATCATAGAATGTTCTTAATTAATGAACCTATTTTGTGTTGGCCTACAGTACTTAAATAGGATTGATGTATTAAGCATAAAGCTTTTCATCTCGTAGAATATCATTCCATTAGCTATTCCATTGCTAGATAATCTACTTTAGCATTTAGTAATCAGCACACACCAGTTATCCAGAGTAATGTACATTTATCTCATACAACAACTGTTAAGGGTTAGGTGAGTTGGTCAGGAGCGCAGCAATGGGAAATTCACAACCTTCCGATCATTAGGTCAATGTTTTAACCACTGAGCTGCCATTTCCCCAGTTTTATAATTGATCTATTTCTTTCTTCTGTGAACTGCTGGTATATAAATATGATAACTGTCTCAGGTTCATTCTGCGTTAAATAACAAAGCAAGTATTTAAAACATTCAAACTATATGGTTAAAGGTATGTGGACACTTAACCGTCACACCCATTTGTTGCCTCCAGCATAAAACAAAGTGAGCTTCATAAACAGATGGTCTGTTAATGATGTCTGTTAAGCTCATGTGGCCTGTACAGTGCCCTGTCCTCAATCCTAATAAACACCGTTGTGTTTGTGTTGGATGAACTGGAATTGCACCACAGGCCTTCAGGTGCAACATCAGCACTACTGCTGCTGTGGTTAATTGAGTAATCTTCACAGCCATGTTTTGAAATCTAGTAGAAAGCCTTTCCTGAAGAGTGGAGGTTATTGTACCGGAAATCAGGAATGGGACATTAAAAAAATTTTATTATTTACTTTTTATTACTGTCTAGGTTTTCTAAGGAAACATTTTGTACAATGCATGTACAGCTAAATTCCTTTATTGGAACTAAAGGGAGCACCCAAACCAGATCTGCAGATCTGTCAGACTGGTAGATAGAGAAACATAATTTATCACAACAAAAGATGACTGCTTAAAAGGCCTCCTCACCAAACATCAGTACCTCCCTAATGTTCTTAGCTTAATGAGCAAATCACAAATACATACAGATGAATGGTGCTAATAGCTGCAAAGGAGGAATTGGAATGGATTTTCAAAAAGCATATGAGTGATCAGGTGTCCACATACTATTGGCAATATAGTGTACACACAATCTAAGAGAACTTTACACTGTGATGCTGCTCTAATACATGTCAGGAACGGCACAGATTACTCTCACTTGTACTTCTTTTCTCCTGTAAGTATTTTAATGCAATGCATTAGAAATGAAGAAACAATGAGGCAACATGAAATGATAAAAGATGTTTATTTAGCCAACCAAAAATGGCTTATGATCACGATTGGACAGTGGGGGCTCAGTGGTAGGTTTCTTGCCTACCATGCGGAAGGCCCGGGTTTGATTCCCAGCCAATGCCCAAACCCTATCCACTGGATGCAGTGCTGGTCCCAAGCCTGGATAAAAATGGGAGGGTTGTGACAAGTTGTGCCAAGTTGTTGTGTGGACCACGGGGTGTGGTAACTCAGTGATTAAGGTGTTAGACTAAGTTGTGAGTTTGAATCCCAGGTCCACCAAGTTGCCACTGCTGGGTGGTTAACCAACTAGTTGTGAAAATGGGATAAATCAGTTGCTCTGGATAAGGGTGTGTGCCAAATGCCAGACATGTAGACAGTAGCTGATGGCTGCTTTTCATTAAAGACATCAACAACAATCCCGAGAATGTTTTGCTTTACAGTGTGACACAGAATTGACCTTTCACTGGCTGGAGGGTGAGGCATGTCAGCGGAGAATGCTGTGATGTGGAGAGGCCACCTATTTGAATGCTTTTATTTGAAAGAAAAAGGAACATGCACATCTTTGGAACGTCTGTAACACTGTGCAGAGTTGTTATCTGCTGTCGAAGGTCTACTTCCTGGCACACTTTACTTTCAATTGAAACCTTATACCACTGGCTGCATCTACATGCCGGCGTGTCTTAAAGGCATGTTAAAGTAAGATTGACCTCAGCTAGGTGGAAAATCAAAAAGAAAATACACCCTCTAATAGAGCTAATTGACCTCATTGCCAGTTTTAATAGGTGTGTTAGGGCAACGTACAGGAACTTCAAATCCCTGAGATTATAGGATGTGCTGTCTAAAAGGTGTAGTTATAGTATTTATGTTATCAGATCTGATAATGTGTGTGAAATTCCATGTGTGTGTTGACAGCAGACTCAATCGACACGCCCAGACAGAGAGATATATTTAAAGAGGGAACAAGGGTGACTGCAAGAATTCAGCTCAAGTGCAGTGTTAAACTTCACCGCTAAAAGGTAAGACTACAACTGTCCTACAATTGTCCAAGACAGAAATTTGAATAGTATTTATCATTATAAATTGCATTTTTGATTGCTATTCACAAGAGAAGAGTCATCAGCGTTAACGTTATAACTGCAAACTTAATTTCATTCAGCAGACTGAGAAAAACAAAAAACGACAAATCTCAATGCCCTATTTAGCAGTTCCTTTTAGATTGTTAGCGGATAACTAAGACATTTTTGCTTTAATGCTTTAAGATGTTATGTAATATTTCCATAACACTGTCTTACATATGCAGATGAAGACACAACTCGGGGCATTTCTCATCTCCTGTCTGCTTTCTACTGTTTATAGTGACGGCTCTGTAGGTGAGTGATAATCGACTGCACTATTCTCAGGACTGACCATGTCATTTTTCTTCTTCTTCTTCTTCTTCTTCTTCTTTTTCCAGTTCTTGTTGTTTTCCTCAAAATGCTGATAACGTTGTTCCTTTTTTTTTCAGAGTACTGCTATAACTTGCCAAAATGCAGTAAGTATTCCTTTTTGTCTACCAAATTGCTAATTCTTTTCTGATTGTGTTGTATGATTTCTGTGTATCAGAATATGCATACTTGTGTAAGTCATAATATAAAATAAAAAAAATAGAATCTGTTAAAGTGGCTATGTTACATGTATGTTATATGTATATGTTATATGTATTAAGAGATTATGAAGCATGGCTAAGATGCAGCTTTTTAATTTCCTTTTTTAAAATAAATGTTTATTTTAAATATTATAATTATATTATGTTCATTATTATATTATATTATTAGAAATATTATAATTATATTATTATAACTTTTTAGAAGTTATTAATTATTATTATTATTTCCCCCCCAATGGCCTGATTTCTCTCACCCACAGGTTAAAGCTGAGGTGTTTGTGTACAATCACTCTGTATTCTAAAAGAAAATATCTTAGCATTCAAACAAAATAAGCATATTAAAAAATTCAAGTCCTCTCCGAAACAAACCCCGTAAAAATCCCGAACACATCCCAACCCTCTCCACAAGCTGCTCGATTAATTCTCACAGATCTGTGCTACGTAATAATAAACAATAAAATATGAGACCAGTTTAGGATTTTCCCAGTTTTTTTTAACCTCGTGAACACTAAATGCTGAGCTAACATAGGTATTATTTTAAATAGATCAAAATCTGTAACCTGAACTGTATTTTCTCACAGGAACGTATCTTTTTGCACAATTGAATCAAACACGCATGCGTAAAGCTCCTGGTAGTGAAAATAATCAGACATGCGTATGTAGCTATTGTTGCCTTGCGCAGTTACGTACCACAGTATAATCGATATAGTGAAGTGTGGAAGTGAGCAAGAGAGCGATTTGAGACACGGCTTATGTTCACATGAGTTGTTTATTAAGAGCATAAAGTGTATTTGCGTTAGATTTAATTTGAATTTTGTTGTTTTACAATTTTTTATATGTTGGATTTCTTTTCAGACGCAAGCACATGGTCTACAATAGCACCACACGAATGCAATGGCACTAATCAGTCCCCCATCAATATTGTGACTGCTGATGTGAAGCCTGATAGCAACCTGACAGCCTTCAGCTTCAGAGGCTTTAATGACAGCTCCGCTCTCTTAAACATCGAAAACACTGGAAAGGCAGGTGAGGTGACATGATTCAGGAGATGCACTGACACTATATAAAGTACAATGTGATTAGAATCTTCCTTCCTGGTCCAGGCTGACCTTTTATAAACACTGTGTTGTTGATTCTTTTAATGTCCACACTTGAAACTTTCCTGCCACCTGTCTTATTTCATATAGGTACAGTCACGGAAAAAGAAAGCACACCCTCACCCTCAATGCTGTGTTTTTATTTATCAGGGTGTATATAGCAATTGTATTGTCCTCAGCAACTTCTATAACCAAATAAATAACCTCAGGTGACAACAGAATGAAACATCAACATGTAGTCATATTTCAGTTCGAAAACTTGCATCTGAACAAACCCCAAACATTCTGGAACAATATCCTTTGGACTGACGAGACCGAGGTGAAGATGCTTGGACGTCAAGTACAGTGCCAAGTTTGAGGAAAACCAACCACACATAGCAAATGTCCACAAACATCTCGTGCCAACTTTCAGCATGCTGGTGATGATTTGGGCTTGTTTTGCAGACACAGGACCTGGGAAATTTACAGCCATTTAGTCAACAATAAACTCCAGTTTATTTTGGAAATGTTCTTGAGATAAATATCTCTCCAGCAGCTTAAAATGAGATTGGTTTGTGCAACAGGACAATGATCCCAAACTTACCAACAAATTACATCTGAATGACTAAAGAATAGAAAGTTTTTTGAGGAGTGAAATGTCCAATACTTCAACCCTATTGAGATTCCAGGGAAGGATCTACTAACTGAACAAAGATAAGAGGGCCAAAATCTCTCAAAAGTGATGTGACTATTTACTACAAGCTATAAGACACTAGGTGTCTGAGAGGACGGTTTTGAGTTCATATTCCAGCACCACCAAGCTGTAGGTATAAATAGGATAAATGTACTTGCTGTCAAATGCTGTCATTGTTATTGAATTATAGGATGGATTTATTTTTCCCCACCTTTTCTGAGAAAGAAATTATTACATCTTCATGGTCTTTTGTTGTCACCTGAGGTAATTAACACAACAGTGTATTTAGGCCCTGATAAATAAACCATAAAATTAACTATGCGATGTAGTTTTTATTTATTTTTATTCATGATTTTATTTATGCCCATAAAATAAAATGGTAGCAATGCAAAAAATGTGGTCACTCTGGTTGTCGATGCCAGATGGACTGGTTTGATGGTTCGAGTATTTGTTTTAGAAAATGAAAGCTGATTTCCTGGAGTTTTCATGATCACCAGTCTGACAGGAAGACTCTACTGTAATTCAAATAACCAGCCAAGAATTTAATGCTGTAGTGGGCATTTGTGAGAAGGGTTTGCTAATAACGTCAAACAAGTCACTCATTTGAAAATTCTTTGCCTCTGTAGTAAAGATTGTCCTTGATGATCAAAAGATGAGCGTGTCAGGAGGAGGCCTTGGGAGCCAGTACAATTCCACCCAGTTCCACTTTCACTGGGGCAACGGCTCCTCTGTGAACGGATCAGAACACACTGTGGACGGCAGACAATACGCAATGGAGGTGTGGAAATTGTTGAATTAAAAATTGTCATCATTTCCAGCCTGCAATTTAATTCAACTTTATTTAGAATTTGTGTTTTTGTCTTTTAGATGCACATAGTAAACCTTAGGACTGATTTAAATGCGACTGCTGCTGCCAACAACTCGAAGGGATATGCTGTTCTGGGTTTCTTTATTGAAGTAAGTCTTTTCTTAAAAGTAATTGCTTTAAAACCTTTATACAGTTGCATTGTTGTCTTGACAACTTGTATTTATAACATTGTGGCTCTTATTATTCTTAGGCAACCAATGAGAGTGGCAAACCAGAGAGCTGGAAGAACCTCACCTCATTCTTAGCAAACATTACTAACGGAGGTACAGATTTATTTCTTATATAGTGAACTGATGAACGCTTATTTGCAAAACAAAGGAAATCAATAACATAAACTTACACAATGTGTACATGATGGTGTACGACAATGCTACAAAGCTAAATACTTTTAACGGATTGAAAGGAAAATGCTACTTGCAGAATTCCATCCTTGCAGGATTTCTTCACAAAAATAGCAGAAGTAACAAAGCTCATGTGACAAGATCCTTGCATTCGTTTTTGATTATTTTCACTACGGGAGAAAGGCATTTGGATTGAAATAAAAACAAGATTTCTTTTAGAAGGAGCTGTAATACCTTAGAAATGGATTTACAGCACCAGCAAAGGATTCATAATGTGTGACAGGCAAAGATGACCACTAGTGAAACATCTGATTTCTTTTATCACTTCTTAACTGTCCTATTTAGAAAGAAAAACAGCTTACTGACGCTAAAAACGTCTTTTTTCTTGATTTTAGGTGATTCCCTGGACATTATGAATCAACTTACTGTAGACAGTCTGATTCAAGGAGTGAACCTGACGAATTATTACCGGTACCAAGGCTCTCTGACCACACCATCATGTAATGAAATTGTTGTCTGGACTGTATTCAAAGACCCAATCAAAGTCAGCAAAGATTTGGTAAGTCTTTAGGTTATGTGCCTTGCTGATATATCTGATATTTCATTACATTCGTTTGCTTGGTGGACAATTTGAGTTTGGAAGTACCGTCAAGTTACTATAACAGAACGATAACTATCATAATGCTGAGTTAGACCTTAATATTGCAGGATAATTTTACCATTTGCTTATTTATTTATCCTTGGCCTAATACAGCTATACATCAGAATATTAAAAATTAAAGCTAGGATTATGCAGTAGTTCCATTTTTTAACACAATGTTATTTATTTTTTTCTGTCACTAGATCAGTCTTTTCAGCAACACAGTGCGCATCAACACAACAACCGATCCACTCATCACCAGCAACTTCAGACCGGTTCAGGCTCTGAATAACAGAGTTGTGACATCACAACCAACACCATCAACAAGCGCCTCTTCATCAGCAGGCACTCTACATCACACTCTGTCCATCAGCACAGCGCTGCTCTATTATGTATTGTTTCGGTGTTTGTGGAGCCTGTCTACCATGACACTGATGTGATACTGAGAGCGCTCGTTTAGTCTAGATACTTTTTCTACTGAATGTATAAATCATTTCTGAATCAATTAATGCGCACACATGAATATTTAAATTATCATTAAATTACTGTATTTATTCTCTTTAATAGAGAGATATTAAAAACTACAAATAATAACTACAAAATGAAGAAAATCCCTCGCTAAAAGCCCTGTTAGCGAGTCAGGGAGCGCAAATGAAATTATATGTTTTGTATGTACATCTTTGTATATTGTTCAGATTGAGTTTTATATATATATATATATATATATATATATATATAAATGATTAATAGCAAATAAAATACAGTTTTCTTGGAATATTTCTGTTTTCTTCTCCTCTTTTTGACACTATCCAAAAAAATTAAAAAAGTAAAGCAAAGGTTTGTAAATTTTACACAAATTGCTATTGCAATTTTTAACACTAAAACTTCATCCCTTTCCTCCAATCTGACATCAATAAGCAGAACTCAGGAACATAAGAGCAGGTATATTAGGAGAGCTGGATGACGTGCTACTCCAGCCAAATAATCTTGATTATGCTGCATGTCTCAGTCTGACATGGCTACTTCATCCATCCATCCATCCATCCATCTCTCCATCCATCCATGTGAACTTGGAGCCTGTACTGGGGACATAGGGCACAAGGCAAGGGACACCTTAGATGGGGTTAGATACTACAGACAATTTAGAAATGGAAATCAGCCTATAATGCAAGTTTAACTGGGGAAGAAACTAGAGGAAACCTCCAACTTCAGTACCTAGAGGAAACTCCAAATCAAACCCCCAACCCTGGAGGTGCAAAGCAAACGTCATAACCATTAAGCCACAATGCCTGAACTGCCACTTTGTTTGTATCTACAACTGGAGCCATGAGAGTTACTGCTCAAAGCAAGCTGTGTTCCTGCTTTACTTGGTTAGGGCACCACAACCATGCTGCAGCAGTAGCATGAGGGAAGCAAATCTGGAAATGTCATTATAAAGCCTTTGTGATCTGTAGCATTATAATTTCCCTATACTTGAAATTAAGAGGACCAAACCTCTTCCACCATGACAATGCAGCTGTGCATGAAGTGAAGTCCATGAAAACATGATTTGCCAAATTTTAGTGTCCTTCACAGAGCCCTGACCTTAACTGCACCGAACTTTGGGATGAACTGGAACACCGACTGAGCCCCAGACCTTGTCACTCAACATCCGTGCCTGACCTCACTAATGCTGTTCAACTGTAATGGTAGAATCCCCTCAGACACACCCCAAACTCTAGACCAAAATGGGGACTACGTCTGGAATGGGATGTTCAAAAAGAAGATACAGTTCCCTCCGAAATTAATGGAATGGCAAGACCAATTCTTTTTTTTTTTGCTAAACATTAAAGGCATTTGGTTTTGAGATTAAAATAGGAATATAAGAAGACAGATCAGAATTTCAGCTTCCACTTCCTGATGTTTATATCTAGATGTGTTGAAAACTTTGGTGGCAGACCACCCAATATTTTAGGTGAGCCAAAGTACTGAAACAGAGAGTCTTAAAGTAAATAAAATTAAATAGCATTTAATATGTGGTTACATATCCCTTACTCGCAATAACTGCATCAAGGTGGTGACCCACTCACATCAACAGACTGATACATTCTTTGTTTGTAATGTTTTTTTAGCCTTGCACCACAACTTCTTTCAGTTCTTATTTGTTTTGGGAGTTTTCTCCCTGCAGCCTTCTCTTCAAAAGGGTGAAATGCTGCTCAGTCAGTTTTGTGATTGATTTGACCTAAAACCTGCCCCTTTGTTGTGTTGGCAGTGGTTTGGGTCATTGAAATAAACTGACCTAACAGAACATGTCTGTACTTTTGCAACCTGCAAACCAAAGCAGTGAAACTACGTCCAGTGCACTTGACTTTTATGTTGTGGATCATAAGCAGACCCTTTCTTCCTCCAAAGTTTAGCCTTTCTATCACTGTAATGAAGGTTAATTTTGGTTCCATAACTTTTGTGGCTCAAATCTGTATTTCTTTACAATTTTTTTGCACACTTCTGATTCTTACTACTGTTTGCATCTTGGTGGATTGTGATAGCTCTACCTCTACCCTGTGAAGGTTGTCGGTGATGTCACTGACTGTTGTTTTGGCTTTTTTTTTCCACTGACAAGTACAATAGTGGTTTCTTTCTTTCAAGACATTCCAAATGGTTGAACTGGCTATGCCCAGTGCTCGTGTGTAATGGCTCGGAATACTTTTAAATCTTTTCTCCCCTTCAAAATGGCTTTTATTTCTGCCATGTTCCGAGTTACATCTAGATATCTAAATATCAGGAAAATGACACTTTTGATCAGTCATCGCAAATTCATCTTCTGATCTCAAACCCAAATGTCTTATAGCAAAAACAATAGAATTGACTTTCTCGTTCCAGGACCATGAGACGGTCAAGTATCCACTACCTTTATTTATTATTTATTAATTTGGGAATTCTAAATAAACTATGTTCTTTTTTATTACCTGGTTTTGAAAAAAAAATTCTACCCAAAGGTCCTCAAATGGGTTCATTGAATGGTATATTCAATTAAATTCATACAGCCAGACCACAGAAACTAGCTCTCATGTAATTAGAGGTGATTAAATTTGGATGCAAAGTGACCATAAAGCATGTAAATATTTTATGTACTTTACTCGAATTGTTTTACGTGTCCCCCTGGTGGTCCAGTGGCAGGATGCTGCGCTCTCATTTGGATTGGGCCCAGGTTCGGTTCCCAAGCAGGAAGCAAAATGGGAGGGTTGTGTCAGGAAGGGCATCCAGCATAAAACCGTGTGCCAGATCATACTGTATATGCAGATCAGATGATCCATTGTGGTGACCCTGAACAGGGAACAGGTTAAAGAGGAACAACTAGAATTACTTTACTTGTAATTCTAGCTTATACAATTATATAGAATAATGAAATTGTGTTGTATAATGAAACTCAGCATCTAGTGCAAGATTCAAGTCAAAATACATCAGATGTGAGCAGATGAACCTACAGTATGTATAGTAATCCTCAGCATAGTGGATTGGTGTGGGATGGCATGTGTTAGGTCAGTACTAGAACTTCACAGTACATATTTCATATTTCGTATATTTCACTACACAGTACATAACATTCCTGAGTATTTGTGTAATGTAGTGGAAAGGTATTGAGGCAGTGTGGCCAGAGATTATAGTGCCTAGCATGTTGATGACTCTGAGGAGGGAGGCAAAATATCCGGTATTTTGAGCAAACCTAAGCACAGAAACTGACCTGGAACATGGGGGACATGTCATAGAGGTAATCTACATGTGTCAAAAAGCACAGAACAGAGGCTTTAGTACTATGGTGAAACATACACAGAGCTTGTTTTTCAGTCTACCATCATGATGGTGATGTCACCTTTGCTCTCCTTTGCTTGCTGCAGCTGTTATGGAAAATGTGTCTGCTTACCTGTTGAAATGAAAATGATGCCCTCATGTTGCTATCCCATGACTGAATGTGAGATTCCAAATCATGCTAAGAGACTGGCTTGTATGGAGAAACTCACCACACTGCAAATACGGCAGAGAACTCACACTGATGCACTTTCAGTAACCGCTTGGAGAATTTTTCTTGGCCAGTAGACTTAGTGGCATGTTTCTGGGAGATGAAAGGAAACTGAAGAACACAAAGGACACCCACACAGACAGAGGAGGTACATGTAAAACAATACAATACAGACAGTAAGCTCAATACAGTAAACAATACAATACAGACAGTAAGCTCAGGCTCTATGGATATATGGATATAGGCAGCTATGAGGTACCTCCATGCTGCGAAATAAAGATAAAAATAAAACTAGAGTATCTTAAAAGTATAAGAATAGAAAATAAAGTAAAAATAAAACATACTATAAATAAATAAAAATAAAATAAAAATATGCAAAATATAGGTGTAAATAAAATATAATATAAATAAAATAAAAATTTGAAAATACAGGTGTAAAAATATGAAAATATAGGTGTAAGTAGATAAATAAATATATATATGTTTACACACTAAACAAAGTGGTATATACACATATATACACATAAATGCAGACATGAACATGAAGGGATGTACTGTATGTGTATATGGCATATATTGAGGTGATCCAGTGTTTATCATTAAAGTGTCCATGTGCTGGAATAATTGTATAAGTGACTAGATGTGTAATCACTTTTGTTGCCAATGGTTTGTTGATTAATGGCTGTGTGTTGAGTTATTTTGAGGGGACAGCAATGACAATGAGGTTGACAATGGTTTCTACTGTGACCTTGTTTTGTTTTGGTCTGGATGTGTTTATTAAAGATTTGCTCCACCTCCCACTCTGCAGTGGGAAATTTTGTAAATCATGCTTAAGCAGGTATTGTATAACAAATAAAGAGAGAGAGAGAGAGAAAGAGAGAAAGGGAGATTCCTTTATTTGTCCCACAGCGGAAGTTTGCATAGGTTATGTGGCAAAGGGGTAGCAGCTAAAGGAAAAGATATTATCAAGGCAAGGTGACTTAAAAATATAAGAAAATATGAGATATTATTGAGAGGCTTAAATGGGCTTAACATAAAAGATGCTGATCAACTATATAAAAACCATACCCCAAAAAATACAAAGTATAGAAATATACAATAATAAGTAATAATAATCATTTTCAATCTGTCATAAAGATATACACAAAGTAAACAACAACAACAACAATAATAATAATAATAATAATAATAAATTGTAATCTGATTATGAAAAAGTGTTTTTGCAGTATGCCAACATCCTATCACCAATAATGGACAAGTGTAAGGATCTGAACAATTCTGACTAGAATGACTGGGTCAGAGAATCTCCAAAACAATATGTCTTGTGAGGTGATATGGGTATGCAGCGGTGGCCAAAGGAAGGACAACTGGTTAACCAGTGACAGGGTCATGGTTTGGGCATGTGGAGAGATTTTGCATTGTTGAAATTGATATAGGAGAATTTTCAAAGATGTATTGGTGAGGGTACTACTGGGAACAGTGCTGGTTGTACAGTCCCACAGCAGCAGGGATGAAGGACCTATACCTATACCTCACATACTTAGGGCTGAAGTAACCTGCCACTATCGGAGCTGCCCAATGTCATCAGAGTCTCATGCATGGGTTGAGAGTTGTTCTGTAATATATCTGATAGCTTGGCTTTCATCCTCCTTTCTCCCACCCCCCTGCACTGGGTCAAGAGTGCATCCTAGGACAGAGCTGACATTCTTTATGATTTTATCCAGTCCCTTCCCAGCAGATAACACCATAAAAAAATGGCAGATGCTACCTCAGAGTTAAAAAAAAGGTCTTGAGGAGTGCCCCCTGCATTCTGAAGGACCTGTGTCTTCTCAGCAGGTACAATCTGCTCTGTCTTTTCTTGTATAGTGCAGTGGAATTGTCTGTCCAGTCCAGTTTATTGTTGAGATGAGCACCCAGGTACTCATATGGAGTGTGATAGCTTACTGGTTAAGGTGTTGAACTACAGATTGGAAAGTTTGAATCCGAGGTCCACCAAGCTGCCATTGCTAGGCCCTTGAGCAAGACCCTTAACCCTCAATTGCTCATTTGAGTGTCGGCCCCTGTACTGCTAACTCCTATGTCAGACACAGTTCTGAGCCCTCACATACTGTGGACAATTACTAAGACAGTCCAGGATCCAGGATGCAAGGTGGTCATCCAAGCCTGTGTGCTCCAGCTTGTCTCTCCTGGTCCCAGAACAGCTGACTACCATGTCAGACACAGTTCTGAGCCCTCACATACTGTGGATGGTTAGTAAGTAAATCCAGGATTACTCTCATAAGCACAGGCTGTATAGTGTTGAAAGCACTTGAAAAACCAAAATACATGATTCTCAGAATGCTCCCAGGCCTGTCCAGGTGATGGAGACCCCTGTGTAGGAGGAAGGTGATTGCATCATCCACCCCATTGGCTGGCTAGTATGCGAACTGGACTGGGTCCATTGATTGATTGATTGTGGAGATGAACAAGAACCAGCCTCTCCAGGTGGGATATTACTATAATATTTTTCAGGTGGGATAGACTATAATAAGTGAGATCATGTGTTACAGAGAGTGTTGTTTTTGTTACTTAAGATACTTCCAATACATATATTCATAAATTTACACACATAATTTTCTGACTTTGAATAAAAAAGTATGCACTTACCAGCACAAAGAAAGAAAAAATAATTACATCAATTTATTCTATTCTACAAAGTTACTCCATTCAAGCTGGTCTATTAACATGGCTTACAATGTTAGCTTTGGTTTAGGACATATCTGATTTGAAATACAGCCACCTTCAGTTATGGGATAAAAACATGAGGGTGTTATTTTCATTCAAGGGCATCAGTATCTTGTAAGTATGAATATTTTCCAGTTGAAAGGTGTGTTATGGAAAGCAAATGTGACATTGCCATCATGACGGCAGACTGAAAAACAGTCCGCATCTACACAATCAACTGTAACATTATAACCACTTACAGATAACGTGAATAACATTGATTATCTTGTTACAGTGCCACGTGTTAAGGGGTGGGATATATTAAGCAGCATGTGAACAGTTTCTGAAGTTGTTGTGTCAGAAGCAGAAATAATGGACAAGGGTAAGGATCTGAGCAATACTGACAGGGACGACTGGGTCAGAGAATCTTCAAAACAGAATGTCTTGTGAGGTCATACAGGTATACAGCAGTTAGTACCTACTAAAGGTGTCCCAAGAAAGGACCGGCGACAGGGTCATGGGCACCCAAGGCTTAGGCATTTGGAAAAAAGACTTCTGTCTAGCCTGTCTGGTCTGATCCCACAGAAGGGCAGAAAAAATGTAATAGTGGCTATAATAGAAAGATAAAAACAGAACACAGCTTGCTGCATGTAGGGCTGCTTAGCTGCAGACATACTGACCCCTGTCCACTACAAAAAACAATGGGCACATGGGCACCCGAACTGGACCATGGAGTAATGGAAGAAAACGGCCTGGTCTGGTCTGGTCTCATGAATCACACTTTCTTTTTTATTACGTGTGCCGCTTACCTGAAGAGACAACAACAAGATGTACTATGGAAAAAAGGCAAATTTGGAGGCAGTGTGATGCACTAGGCAATGTTCTGCTGGGAAACTGTTTGTCTTACTTTTACATATACCACAGACCTAAGCATTGTTGCAGACCAAGTATCCCCCATCTTGGCAATGGTATAACCCAATGGCCTTGAGATATGATGCCCTAAGGTGATGTTCCCTGCAAAACGGCAAAAAATGTTTAGGAAAAGTGTTAGTAACAAAGTGATCATGTTGTTGTCTTGGTTTCTAAATTCCCCAGATCTTAATCCTATCAGGCATTTGGGGGATGTGCTGGATGTTCCACAGATCTATTAAAGCCTCACCTCAAAAAACTTACAGGATTTAAAGGATCTGCTGCTAATGTCTGGTGCCAGATACCACAGCACACCTTCAGAGGTCACATTGTCCAGGATTATATACAGGATTCCATGCAATGTACTATTTAAGTAAGACCACTTAAGAATGGGTGAATAGCTTAAGAACATGCGACTCTACTGTTGTTCAAACATTTGTTAAAACTAGCCTACAGGAAACCACAGGTCTCTGAAGTAATGAGTTACCTGACTGCTGTTGAGCTGGACCTCAAGGTCTCTACATTTTGAGGCAGACATTGTCTTAAATTCTTCTTCCTGAATACTGTCATATACAGATGATTCTGTCATTATATTGAACTTTTAAACATCAACCTGAGAACAGATTAAACAAAGTGAAACAAACAGTTTCACAGTTCAGTGCTGTCATGCATGATTTCACTGACACATTGACATACATAATATTGTTTATTTGTGCAGTTGATATTTTTCTGCTGTCTTTTTGTTTGCCACCCAGTGATGCACAGACTCAAAGATATAATACGTCATACCTGGCATACTTGGCCACGTCAGAGTTTCCCGTTTTTCTTCTTAAGAAATTTGTGCTTGATTTTTAGCTTGTGTGCTTTAGATCGTTATCAGACTGTCATATTTGTCTTCTGCCAAACGTGATGTGTGAAGAGTGAAGCTTAAATCATTTGACAGTGTAGTGATATTCAATTCAATTCAATTTATTTGAATAGCGCTTTTAACAATAGACATTGTCTCAAGGCAGCTTTGCAGAAGTATAGAAACAGAAAAAATTATAAAATTTAAAGTTAAGTTACTATTTATTCCTAAAATTTATCTCTAATGAGCATGCCTGAGGCCACAGTGGCAAGGAAAAACTCCCTGAGATGATATGAGGAAGAAACCTTGAGAGGAACCAGGCTCAGAAGGGAACCCCATCCCATTTGGGTGTCACTGGACAGTAAATAATGTAAATGTTGATAATGTCCTTTCTTCAACTGTTTATAGTCACAAAGAATTGTGCAACCAAGAGCTCCTGAGGAACTAACAGGTCAGTGTAGTTTCTGATTTAATTATAGACTAAGCATTAACTCCTTCCTGCCAAAAACTGACTGATTCAGAGAAAACTGGCAGTTCAGAGACGGTGTGATACTCTCCGAGTGGTTCTATCCCCAGCAGCAGTGACCACCACCAAGTGACAAGACTCCAACCAGAGGTAGAGTGTCTGGATGGATCAGGCAGGTCCAGATAGAAGAAGTGGTCACACTGGGAACTCAGAACAATGGGAGCTCAGGAGTGGGATGGATAGCTCGACAGAGATATGAAAAAATATTAGTTATGCTTGTGCTCATGTGATGTTTAAAGACAATGTAAATTATGTGCAAAGTACAGGCAGGGACTCCAGCAAGACTAGCTATGACAGAATAAATAAAAAGAAGATCCAGAAGATGACAGACATGAAGACTTCCCAGGAGATCCAGGAGCAAACCTGAGCGACTTGCAAGGGTGGTAAGCTGACAGCATCCAAACATCCCAGTACACCAAACACTGTATGCCCACTATACATCTATACATACATCTGGTGCATAGTGTATAGTAGTGGTTTGTTGAACTTCCAAAAGGATCCATGCAAGCAATTTTTCAGGACCTTGATAAGTAGTTCCAGTCAATCTTTACATGTTTAACATAGTGACCTTGTTATAAAACCTCTTTAAATACATTACCCTAACTGTAAACATTACCAAACACATTGAACATGTCTACATCACTACTCATTGTACTGTTGGATCTGTGCAGAACTTTAAAATATCAATCCAGCTGAAAGAATCAACTCCTTTTCCCAAATGACTCTTTAATGATTGTGGCCTAGAGTTTAGCATAATGGTGTACAGACCAGCCTGCAGCCTGCTACATGCACCGTGTTAATAGGGAAACAGCAGGAGCTAATTAAAGGGGTGGGGCTGAGTTTAAGCTGGAGTTTAAAAGTTGGCAATGTAACGTAAAGGAGACTGGGGAAGGCCAAGTTAGAAAATGGTAATTGGTTTCAACTGTTTAAGAAACATTACTTGCATATACACCCTTAGATCTTCTAAAGGGTCTCTGTGCCCTCTTCTCAATTTTCCTAATTCCTAATGTAGTTCTTGTTAAACTGAACTCTAGTAACTCTTCAGCATAGGCTTTCGGTGGTCTTCTAGCCAGTTCTCCATTTTGCAAATTTATCATATGCTCTATATTTATATATAAAGATATATTCAAAGATCTATGTTTATCCTCTGAAGTAACAACATATTTTTAAAATGACTTTCCCTCTAGGTCCTGTTTCTTCTTATCCACCTTGTTGGTTTGTTGCCTTTTGCCAGTAGCGCTGATCTCTCATTAGGCAAGTGTTGTTGTTTTTTTTTTGTAGGTCCAAAGAAATACATGCCATTTCTGTGAATCTGTGAATGGCTTCCATGTTGGATTCTTTTCACATTTACAGAATGCTAGAACTGTTTTTCTCTTTCTAGGTTGGTGCTATAGCTTTCCATCCTGCAGTGAGTATCCTTTTTTTTTTTTCCCTCAGTGTATCATTAGAACAATATTTCTGTGTGAAACTTGTTGCATGGAATTTCTATTCTGTTTTGCAACAAACCTACCTTTTACTCATCCCAGTGATTAGCTTAAATATTAAATTCTTTTTAGGCTAACACCACTTGGTTTGTTCACCTGTGTTCTTGTTAACTTGGTTCCTCAAAGCAAATTAAATTTTTGAAGTTGAATTTATTCCACATTAATTTGAGCTTACTTGATTTTGGAATTGATCCAGTCAGGGTCACAACAAGGTCAGATGTTCAAAATACTTTTTCCTTTAATTGATTACTTGTTTAAAGAATAGCTTAGGGGTATTTTAGACATAGAAATGGGTAATGAAGGATTAGTGTCTGAAGTGAATTTGCTGTCTCTCCATTAAAAAAGTGACATCTCAAATGTCCTTTATGGATCGTTGGTTACTTAATCATTAATATATATTGGAAGAGGTCTGCCTGTTGCCTTATTAAAGATATTTTAAATACATGTAATGTTAAAAAATGCATTCGTGTTTCAGGTGAATCTACCTGGCCTTCAATCCCTGGTGTACACTGCAGTGGAAGCCGCCAATCTCCTATTAACATTGTGAGCGCAAACGTCCAGGCTGATGTGAACTTAACATCGTTCAGCTTCACTGGTTATGATGATGGCACAGTCATGACTGAAATGACCAACACTGGCAGGGACGGTTTGTGCCCACTATCCTGTTCTGTTCTTTTTAATGTGTTCACAAGTAGTCCAGCGGTTTCCTATAACATTTTTCCAACCTTTAACATGTTCTCTGTAAAGACTGTACTGCTGATTTAAGAGTCCCTGTTTTACAGGATTGCTAAATGACACTTTTTACACAGTAGCTTTTAAAAATTTCTTGATCAGTCTCTGAAACTTGGACATGCAGCACATTTGGCATCACCTCAGATTCAATTGAAATGATCACATTTGAAAATCCCTTTATTTTTTTTTAATACCCCCATAACCTCCTGACCCCACCACATACACCACCAACAGAGTCGTGTTGTAAGCATGGTCATTTTTGTCCACTCACTTTGACTTGTGTCCTTTAGTTAAGATCACCTTGGACCAAAAAAAGATGGTGGTTGAAGGTGGCGCTCTTCCTGGCATTTATTACAGCAAGCAGTTCCACTTACACTGGGGCAATGGCAGCTCCATGCCTGGATCTGAGCACACCATAAATAGCAAAAGATTCTCCATGGAGGTTTTTAGAGATGCTCACATGCACCTTAAGCACACTGTTATGCATCAAACCGCCCTTGCCCTTACCTTTTTTTTTTTTTTCCCCCCTCACTTTTTCCCTCCAAACAGCTGCACATTGTGAATGTTAAAGCTGGACACAATTCTACTTTAAGTGCCCTTAAAGATCCAACAGGGATTGCTGTTCTTGGTTTCTTTCTTGAGGTACAGTAGCTTTATCTGTACCTATTTTAATGGACATTTAGCTGATTTGTAATGGTGAGTGTGGAAAAGCTCAGAAGTTTGATCTTTTTGTTTGCTAAATAGCAATATTATATCATGTAAATGATCAATCATTGTTTATGGAGGTGTGTGGTTACGGTATTGTTGGTATAGGAATAGCACAGACATGCAAAGTTGTAAAGCTGGAAAATGTGTTAATGTATTTTATTTTGGGGTTTAAACATGTTGGCATGTAAGATAAACGTCACTGGATTAACAGTAGAATAGTTTCAATGCTGTTAATGTTAGGAGTTCAATGCTTGTCATGGGTACAAGACAAGGCAGATTATGACCTTCACTGTCATGTTTATTTATAATTTATTGTTGCAAAGATGTTAATTGTCACTCATGTGTAGGCAACCAATGATGCCGGTAAACCCAAGAGCTGGAAGACCCTAACCTCCTCTCTAGTAAATATCTCAAATGCAGGTAATGACAGTTGGATTTAAGATTGGTTTCTTCTGTATGTGTTGGCCCCAAAGTAGTTATGTAGCTACAGTCATGTATTTATGCCAAAGTATGAGGGATTAGGAATGTGGTAGCTTAGTGGTTAGGGCAGGGATGACTAGGGATCTTTTCCACAAAGGGCCGGTGTGGGTGCAGGTTTTCATTCCAACTGAGCAGACGCCACATCTGAGTCTATTAAAAGCCAGGATCAACTGTTTAAACAGGTGGAATCTGGTGTGGCTTCTGCTTGATCGGAATGAAAACACCAGCCCTTTTGTGGATAATGAAACAGCCTTTATTTGTCTCACATACATTACAGCACAGTGAAATTCTTTCTTCGCATATCCCATCCTTGGAGGTTGGGGTCAGAGCGCAGGGTCAGCCATGATACAGCGCCCCTGGAGCAGAGAGGGTTAAGGGCCTTGCTCAAGGGCCCAACAGTGGCAACTTGGTGCTGGGGCTTGAACCCCTGATCTTCTGGTCAACGACCCAGAGCCTTAACCACTTGAGCCACCACTGCAGATTGTAAATCCCTGAGTTGAGGTGTTGGGCTACTGATTTGAAGGCTCAATCCCATCATCTCGGAGTAAGAGGTAGGTAAACAGCCGAGTCACTAATGTCTGTACAGCTGAGTCACTGGCTGTCTTCAAACGATGTGTGAAGACCTAACTCTTCCTGAAGCACTTAGACTCTCCCAAGTATTTAGGCTGATTGGTATCCTAAGTGTGTGATCTATTAAACCAGTGTTAATGTAGTCACTAGACTTCAAAGCAGTCTTGTACGTCTCTCTGGATAAGGGCGTCTGCCAAATGCAAGACATGTAAATGTTGAGTTTGAATTCCTGGTCCACCAAGCTGCCACTGCTGGGCCCCTGAGCAAGACCCTTCACCCTCAGTTGCACGGTTATATAAAAAAAAAAAGGATATAAATGTAAGTCACTCTGGATAAGGGCATCTGCCAAATGCCAGAAATGATTCGGGTTTCTTGATGAAATATTTCGGGTTCACTCTAGTAGTCTGAGTTGCACTGCTGCCACTACCTCTGAGCTGAAGAGAATGCCAAAAGAACCTCACAGAAATGGTGATTGAATAGGAAAACTCTTCGAAATTTACTGAGACCAATAGGAAGTGTTTTATACAGAAGAAAGGTGTAGATTTAGTGTTGGATTGATGAACATTGATAAAGAAAAGGTGCCAGAAATGGACGTTGTGGTGATTTACCACAACAAAGAATTTCCAAGGCAAAGACCTCAGAGCGTGCCATGATGTATTCAGAATATACCATGGTCAAACTTGAAATTCACTTTTGATTTGATGATTTCAGGTGATCAAGTAGCAATCATGGAGCATATTACCATGGACAGCCTGCTTGAAGGAGTAGATCGGACTAAATATTACCGCTACCTAGGCTCTCTGACCACACCACCCTGTAACGAAGCTGTTGTGTGGACCATCTTCAAAGACCCCATTAAAGTCAGCCAAGATTTGGTAAGTATGTGCACATTGCATCCATGTCTAATCTTATCTGCCATAAGATAAGATTATCTTATCGGGTTTCCATTTCATTCAGTTGAACACGAGGTTACAATTAATGGCTGATTTATAGGGCAACTAACAAAATGAGAGGAATCAGCTGAGGATCCTGCTTGAGTAGAAGGAACCCTTGGAGACACTTTCTTTATAATTTCATTGAATGAGTGATTCTAAATGGAACCAAATGCAATACATGTTTGAGTCTTTGAATATGGCTACTGATGATATCGTTGCTCTCCAAACACTAGATTGATCTTTTCAGCACGAGTGTGTTCAACAAGAGCATGACACCTCAACCGATGGTTGATAACTTCAGGCACACTCAGGACATAAACGACAGGGTTGTGACCTCTCAGGACAGAAGCACCAGAGCAAATTGGCTTTCAAATTCGGCAGACATCCAGATCTGGAATGTATACTCATTTACTGCAGCACTCCTGTACGTCATGGTTGGTTCTAGCCACATGGTGAGTAACACCACATTTGTATATACAGTTTTATTTGTGATTAGCACTCGTTCTCTTGCAGGCATCATCTGCTAGATGGAAGGTGGCATGTACATACAAAATACGAAAATGTATATACAGTTTTTACCCATCCACAAATTTCATGGAGTTTACTAATCAGCCAATCATGTAGCAGCAGTGCACCCATAAAAATCCTGCAGATACAGGTCAAGGGCTTCAGTTAATCATCAGAATTGAGGCATGGCTGTTGCTGCCAGGTGGGTTGGTTTGAGTAAATCGGGTACTGCTGACTATCTGGGGTTTTTACACATGAAAATCTCTAGAAGTTACACAGACAAACCAAACTTTGTGAGCAGAGGGTCTGCTGGCTGAACCACCTTGAGCAAGTCGGAAGAAAATGACCAGAATGGTTTATGCTGCCAGGAAGCTTATTGTAACTCACTCTTTGTAAACTGTAGGAACTGGTGTGTGGGTGTGTGTGTGTGATTCCAAAGAGATCAGCAGTTTCTGAAATGTGCAAACATGTGCCATGTTCTACACTTCATTTTCATGTGAACATTACTTGAAGATAAGTGCATGGATGTACAGGTTTTCCTAATAGTGGGAAGGTGCCTTAGAGTGCCATTAAGCACTCTTTATCTGTAAAGTCAGTGTGTTCATGAAATGTCCTTTAGATAATATTTATAAAGTAAATATAAGGCCAGGTTTTGAAATTTGTTGGGTTTAATGACTTAATTTTTACTTTCATGCAGAATTAAAGCATTACAGATTTGGAGTGGCAACCAGGATGCTTCTGAACTTCTTACCTGAATGAAGAATTAATGAACATTTTTATTTTTAGGCATAAGGTTCATTTGTTTTTTGTTTTTTTTAACTCCACTAGAAATCCTAGATATTTATTGTTCACTTAGTTGACGTATTTGTCCATTTTCTGATGCTTAAAACATTAATAAAGATTAAAGAATCATTGTCTTGTGCCTTAATGTTGTTAAAGGGAAATGATAGTCCTCTAATTAGGGATCATTTCTTATACTTCTATAGTCTTTAGGTTGGTGTCCTATTGTCATGTGAGGTGTGGTGTTTTTCTGCACCCGAAGTTGTCCAGACACAGATTTAGAAATAGCCTTTATTTGTCACACATACATTACAGCACAGTGAAATTCTTTCTTCGCATATCCCAGTCTTGGAGGTTGGGGTCAGAGCACAGGGTCAGCCATGATACAGCACCTCTGGAGCAGAGAGGGTTAAGGGCCTTTCTCAAGGACCCAACAGTGGCATCTTGGCGGTGAGGTGGCTTGAACCAGAGCCTTAACCTCTTGAGCCACCACCGCCCCACTTATCACCCTAGTCCCAGCACAGTGACTCTAGCCCTACCTTAATCACACATCTAATTTAAATTATTGGCTGTGTGTGTGGGTTTTCATTTGGCACTTCTATGGCTGTTTTGATTTATTAAATATTCTGTCCCTGTTGCCCAACCTGTCGTAGCCCAACAACTATGTGAGATCCATTGGAATGAACCACTTGGACTACGATCCTGGCTTTTTTACTGCTCTTGCAGTGGTCAGTTTTGCACTCGGGTCTCCATCATTAAACGTTTTATGGCTTTGGCAAGAAGGAATTAGTGTTAACTCAATAATGAGCTTGTAATATTACTCTGATTTACTCAAAAGCCCATCATTTCCTCTCAGGGAGTTTTGCCTTGCTACTGTTGCCTTAGGCTTGCTCATTAGGGATGAATATAAATGATCATGTTATGTAAACCTGCTTTGAAGCAATGGTCAATGTTAAAAGTACTATACAAATAAAATTGAATTGAACTCTGCTCTTTTAAATCAGTTTATTTTACTTGGTAAAGTAAAAGAAGTCTCAAGAAGAAGCGTAACAGCAGAACAATCAAACCCGTGGCCTCACACTCGCCCCCTTCAGTGAGGCAGAGGTACTGGCTGCCTCACCTCTTGGTTTCAGAACAGCAAGATATTTTATACACATGTATGAAATACAATACCTAGACCAGGGATGTCCAATCTTTTCCACAAAAGGGCTGGTGTGGTTGCAGGTTTTCATTCCAATCAAGCAGAAGACACACCTGTTTCTGACTGTGTAATCAGCTGATCCTGGCTTGTAATAGACTCGGACGTGGCTTCTGCTCGGTTAGAATGAAAATCTGCACCCACACTGGAGCTTTGAGGATAAGATTGGACAAGTGCCTACAAATATATTACATTACTGACATACAGTGAAATTGCAACAGGCACACGCCAATTACATGCACTCAATCCAGTTTGTGAGGGGTTGTGCAATCCGAGGTAAGGTTAAACTCGTCACTGCCTCACATCGCGTCTCTCATTTGTATTTGAACAGGAAAAACACAGATTTTGAATATAAAATGGCAGTCTTTCAGAAGTACCACGATCAGGCATAACATCATGAGCAGTGAGAGGTGAAGTGAATAAGACTGATCTCCTCATCATGGCACCTGTTAGTGGGTGGGATATATTAGGCAGCAAGTCAGCATTTTGTCCTCAAAGTTGATGTTAGAAGCAGGAAAAATGGACAAGCGTAAGGATTTGAGTGAGTTTGACCAAAAGGGCCAAACTGTGATGGCTAGACCACTGGATCAGAGCATCTCCAAAACTGCAGCTCTTGTGGGGTGTTCCTGGTCTGCAGTGGTCAGTATCTATCAAAAGTGGTCCAAGGAAGGAACAGTGGTGAACCGGCGACAGGGTCATGGGTGGTCAAGGCTCATTGATGCACGTGGGGAGTGAAGGCTGGCCCGTGTGATCCGATCCAACAGACGAGCTACTGTTGCTCAGAATGCTGAAGAAGTTAATGCTGGTTCTGATCTGGTTCTGAAGTTAATGCTGGTTCTGAAAGGGGTCACAATACACAGTGCAGGATGGGTCAGGGCTGTTTTGGCAGCAAAAGGGGGACCAACACAATATTAGGCAGGTGGTCATAACGTTATGTCTGGTCTGTGTATATTTATAGCACAGATCAGTGAATAAAAGTTAATATTTATTTCATTTAATCTTTATTATTATTTTTTTTATGATGACAGGTGAGGCAGAGCCAGTTGGTTTCACATCTTAATTCAGATCTTGGGTAAGTTCTTGAGGCAAAAGATAAATGACATATGAGTATAAATGACTCTGAGTACCTTGTGTAGGTAGAAGGGTAAGTTGGAGCACATAAACACCAAACATTCCAGTATGTTGTACAAAGAGAAGCACAAGAACTTGATAAAAGAAGAGATGTAAGAAACCAAATGTTATTATTACAATCTAGTGAAGTACAAACACAATGAGAAGAACTGCTATGAGAAGAAAGAAAAGAAAATGTTATAAGATCATCTTCTGTGTCTTAACATCATCCACATCCAAAAATGTAAGCAAGAAAAGGATAGGTTTAATTAAACCACATTATATTTAAATGATAGGAAGGGAGCTCTCCGGCGTCGCCAACACCCTGCCAGCATGGCTTCTCCACGATTAGACTATGATTAGTATTTTTGAGGAAAAATATGTACAAGTAGGACACCATGACACCAACAGCAATGAAAACAAAAACAAAAAGCTTACAGGGATTAATAAAATAATAAAAGACTTAACCCTGGAATAAAAAAAGGTCAAACCCAGAAGCAAACGAATCATCAAAAAACCCAAGCTGTACCCAAGCCTTAGGCAAAACACCACCCAGCAAATTAACTGAAGGGGAATTTCTGGGGCATTCATCTTCACCACAAAACAAACTGGAAAGTTTTGCTCTTCTGGCTTCCTACTTTTACGTAAAGACCAGGGTTGAGCTGTTAATTATTAGGTACGATTAGCTGTGGATGTGAAGGAGATGGAGAAACTGTGCTACAAATAACGTTACACACAGGACTACACATGAATACTGGAATGACTTGAATCAACATGTGGAGGAAATGAAGACAAGAATAAATCTTAAAATAGAGACCTTCAGAAACATTAAAGGTCAACCTTCACATGTCTGGCTTGTGAGGTAGGGTGGCTAGATGGAAGCCCTTTCTTCCAAAATACCCACCCAAAAAAACAAATTCTGCCTAAATTTTAGCCAAAAGGTGGAATATTTTGTGCGTGATTTATAATTCTTTAAGAAAAACAAGAGTACACAGTGAAGCACAGCGGTGGCAGCATCACACTTAAACTGCTTCTCTTCAGCAAGGACTGTGTCTCTAATTAAGATTAATTAGGATGGATTCATTGACAGTTTCAAATACACATCTATTTTTGCACAAAACCTCCAGACCTCCATCAGGTAACTAAAGATTAAGACAAAATTCACCTTCCAGTGAGATAATGACCCACAGAGCAAAACAAGATTTTGGAATGGGTCAATCAGAGCAATGGTTTACAGTAAATCATGTCAAAAACCTGTGGAATGACTTGAAGAGGATTGTACACAGGAGATTAATATTAGCATTACTGCAAAATTAAGTCTTACCCCAAAAGATTGGGTCTTCTATTATAAGCAAATGGGACTTTGAGGAAGATTTATAGTGGATATTTTGCAGAAATCTGAGCCACTGCCCTGTGGTGAAGTTTTGCACAATTATCCAACCAGATTATTGTTCATTTTTCTTTTCTTTTTCTTACACAATAAACTCGTCACTGGGAAATCCCCCGCTGCTTCTGAGGATGACCCTCATGGACAGCCTCAATATACAATATATCACTTTGAAACCATGATGACGGATTAGGACTGCAATCTAAACCATCAGTGAACAGCTGATACCGTCAATGAAAATATGTGCCTTGATGTTAAAACTAGAACGAATTTCCAGCCTGCACATTTTTAACCACACTTATAAATGGGAACTGATTTATAATAGCACTCTCCAGTGTCACCCAGATTCCCTTTAGAGTCTGAATCATCTTTTTTTCCTCTACCCTCACTTTTGGCTTGCTTAGAATTTATAAATGAATAAATTTATCATTTAAAATTGAATTTAGATATTTCTGTAAAGCTGCTTTGTGACAATGTCCATATGTTAAGAATGTTTAAATTGTTATAGAACTAAAGCTGAACAGGTAAGTGGTGGTTCAAGCAGTTAAGGCTCTGGGTTGTTGATTGGAAGTTCGATGGTTCAAGTCCCAGCACTGTTGATGGGCCCCTGAGCCAGGCCCTTAAACCTCCATGCTCCGGGGGCACCTTATCATGGCTTTCCTAATAAGCTGGGACATGCAAAAACCAGGGTTGTTATAGAACTAAAGCTGAACAGGGAAGTGGTAGCTCAAGTAGTTAAGGCTCTGGGTTGTTGATTGGAGGATTGAGGTTCAAGCCCAAGCTGCCACTTTGGAGCCCTTGAGAAAGGCCCCCAACCCCCCTCCTCCAGTGGTCCTGTGCTCTGACCCCAACCTCCAAGGATGGGATATGTGAAGAAAGAATTTCAATAATGTATATATAAGGGTACTATTTAATAATGTATAAAAAAGGCTACTTAATTGAATCAGATATATTTTTGCCAAGAATTTGAGCTTTAGCGACAGCTTAGTCTAAACCTGAATACAGAAGATTTTTACTTTATATTTATCGACATAAGTTGCTATTTAAGCTACTTATTCAGTCACCTGGATTACTAAATATTTAAAGAATTTACACACAGTTTTCTCTCACAGTTTAATAGCAAATAGGAAGAAGGCAAAACAAAGTAACATAATTAATAAAACATAATTAAACCAAACGTAACACTGTTCTGGTCTTTGTGGAAACAGCTCAGCTGTGGGGATTCTGACCTGCAAATCTCCCCTGGATGTCTGACTGCTAGGCTGAAGCTTTAAAATTTTAATCAAACTGCTAATTGTCTTCATGTTGATCGACAGAATAAACCTGTAAAAATCTTTGAGTAAAGAAATGAACAAGTCTCTCAGTCTCTGAACATCTCTGAGATAAAAACTGACCATCCTGGATATCATTTACAGCATTTCATAACAAAACACTAAGATTTTAAAGAAAGCACTGGCAAAGGGTTGAATGGCAGAATCAATATTCACATATACTAGCATATTTACACATCTTGAATACTTTGTCACCTGAAATAATTTTATTATAACAATTTCATTGCATAGGAGTTGCACAAAATAAATGTAATAGAAAAACCAGAAAAAAAGGTACTACACTTCCTTATGAAAAGGTCCAAATTCAATCCAAATGCAAACTGAGACACTTTATATGATTGAAATGTGATAGACTCATAAAAGTGGCAGGTTGGAACACTCACATTTTTGATTAAAGGAGGCTTTCACTCTGGCAGTTTATTATTTTTCACGTGAAAGCTGCCATGTGGAGCAGGAAGCGCACTGTGGTACCGAACCTGAGACTTCCTGTCAGAGGTGGTGTGAGTGTGCACACTGGAACTGTGCCACGATTCCCATGAACAAGGGACTTGTTCAGGAAGTAAAGAGAAAAGATACATGTACCATGAGTGACAGGGGGACATTTTGGGATGCCTTAGTGGATGCCTCACATAATAACACCAAAATAATGCCAAAAAAACAACAACCACAAAAAAACAATAAATATGATCACTTTATGTTCTTCATGTGAACAAAAATATATTTCTTCCTCTTATGTAAAGCTGCTATGAGACAATGCTCTTTGTTAAAAGCGCTACACAAATAAAATTGAATAGAATTGAATTGAATAAATGTATCAGGTTCAAGAGAATTAAGTGAGTCTGGAGCCTGAGATCTACACCCAGGGAACAAACCCACTCAGATTCGGACCACGCAAATTTAGATCAATTCACAGGACAAAGCAACCAAAAGTCTGAGATTAACATATGCATGATCAAAAAATGTCACAAATTTCCTCAAATTTAACTGAGTAATCAGTCTAATTCAGCAGACTGATGCACTGAAAAAGTACTGAAACAAGTAGCAATGAAGGTCCAGTCAAAGTAGAAGCCTTGTTAATGCCACATCGGCATTGTCCACAGCGTGGGTTGACTGCCGGTGTTGGAGATGGAGCCGGACAAAACATCCAATCAGTTGCTGTCGATTTAGGTGTTACTGTGTCCTGGTCCATTTCCCCAGTCTTTAGGACCCAGTAGGAGTTGCCCTTGAAGAAGTAGGTATCTCCTGCTGTAGGAGAAATAAAGGAAACCTAAGATTAATCTTTTTGTGCCTAATGCAAATGATCATATTTTTAAAACTCCTCTAGAAGGTTTGAGGGCACAACATACGTTTGAATTAGCCTAGTAATGTTTATACAGTAGAATTAATGCAGTAGTGTAACAGCAGCTGCATACAGATACAGTGAAATCTTGCACTAATTATTTACATGCCTGTAAAGCCAAAGTGTTTTTGTCACATGGAATTTGTTTGAAGTCAAAACCAACATTCTTAGCACAGCAGAAAGATGTGTCGCTATGGAGCATGCTAAATGATACGCTAACAGTATCTAATGTTCCAATTAGCCTTTTTATTGACTTGGGAATGAAATAAACTTTGTATGAAATGAATCATAAGGTGAGATACCAATACCTTAAAGCCAAAGCCATACCCTGTGGCCATACCCTGAAACAACAAAAGTGTGCGCACCAAGCAGCCATGAATGGGTGATACTTATTATAACGTAGATGAAATTTTTTTCTAGTTAGATTCTTCACTTAGTTGTTTTACAACACATCTGAGCAGCTTCTTCAGTCTGATGGATTCCACGAGTTTGTATCCTCCAGGGTCAAGGATCTTGCCCGCCCTGGATAGTCTCGTTAAGAGAACAAGGGGAAGGTGAGAATGAGAGGAGGAATTAGGAGTAAGGGAGGTCGATAGGATGTAATGACCCCAGAGAAGGAGAGTAACAAAAAAAAGTGTATAGGGGTAACAATCAGAGAATGTCAGAGTGGATGAGGGAGTCCTTAGGTGTGGCTTTCCTGGTGGACCTGTGAAGAGATCTTGATCTTCTTGGAGATGGATTAAGGAGCTGCTTCTGTGTGGGTAATGGTTGTTTTGTCTCTCCAATGTAGAGCTCGGAACTTTCTTCACTGCACTGAACTGCGTAAATTATATTGTTTTTCTGGTGTATTGGTGTCCGGTATGTGCAACAGGAGAAAGTTCTAGGCACTGGGTGTTAAAGCTCTGATTGTATTACTCATCAAAGTAAAGTCTAGAGCAGGATTAAATGACCTCATTAGTACATGAGGTATGTGTACTGAGACAGGCGGTATACTGCTGAAGTTAAGTAACTGACCCAAAAAGATGTTGAGGTTGGTAAACAAGCTAGATAGCCGTTAACTAATAAGTAATTTTTTTTGTTTTGTAAATTTAGATAATTCTGAGGTCAGGGCTGTCCAATCTTATCCACAAAGTACCAGTGTGGGTGCATCTTGAATCTTGATCTATCTACACTATATTGCCAAAAGTATTCGCTCACCCATCCAAATAATCAGAATCAGGTGTTCCAATCACTTCCATGGCCACAGGTGTATAAAATCAAGCACCTAGGCATGCAGACTGTTTTTACAAACATTTGTGAAAGAATGGGTCGCTCTCAGGAGCTCAGTGAATTCCAGCGTGGAACTGTGATAGGATGCCACCTGTGCAACAAATCCAGTCGTGAAATTTCCTCGCTCCTAAATATTCCACAGTCAACTGTCAGCTGTATTATAAGAACGTGGAAGTGTTTGGGAACGACAGCAACTCAGCCACGAAGTGGTAGGCCACGTAAACTGACGGAGCGGGGTCAGCGGATGCTGAGGCGCATAGTGCGAAGAGGTCGCCAACTTTCTGCAGAGTCAATCGCTACAGACCTCCAAACTTCATGTGGCCTTCAGATGAGCTCAAGAACAGTGCGCAGAGAGCTTCATGGAATGGGTTTCCATGGCCGAGCAGCTGCATCCAAGCCATACATCACCAAGTGCAATGCAAAGCGTCGGATGCAGTCGTGTAAAGCACGCCGCCACTGGACTCTAGAGCAGTGGAGACGCGTTCTCTGGAGGGACGAATCGCGCTTCTCCATCTGGCAATCTGATGGACGAGTCTGGGTTTGGCGGTTGCCAGGAGAACGGTACTTGTCTGACTGCATTGTGCCAAGTGTAAAGTTTGGTGGAGGGGGGATTATGGTGTGGGGTTGTTTTTCAGGAGCTGGGCTTGGCCCCTTAGTTCCAGTGAAAGGAACTCTGAATGCTTCAGCATACCAAGACACTTTGGACAATTCCATGCTCCCAACTTTGTGGGAACAGTTTGGAGCTGGCCCCTTCCTCTTCCAACATGACTGTGCACCAGTGACCAAAGCAAGGTCCATAAAGACATGGATGACAGAGTCTGGTGTGGAGGAACTTGACTGGCCTGCACAGAGTCCTGACCTCAACCTGATAGAACACCTTTGGGATGAATTAGAGCGGAGACTGAGAGCCAGGCCTTCTCGTCCAACATCAGTGTGTGACCTCACAAATGCGCTTCTGGAAGAATGGTCAAAAATTCCCATAAACACACTCCTAAACCTTGTGGACAGCCTTCCCAGAAGAGTTGAAGCTGTTATAGCTGCAAAGGGTGGACCGACGTCATATTGAACCCTATGGATTAGGAATGGGATGTCACTTAAGTTCATATGCGAGTCAAGGCAGGTGAGCGAATACTTTTGGCAATATAGTGTATCTATGTTTTCATACCAGTCATGCAGGAGACACACCTGATTCTACTTGTCTGATCAGCTGATCTTGCCTTTCAATAGACTCAGGTGTGGTTTCTGTTTGTTTGGTATGAAAACGTATACCCACACCAAAACTTTCCGGATAAAATTGGACACCCCTGTCTTAAGAAGTGCAACAGAAATGCTCTAGCCCTATCGTCAGGATATTCAAAATCATGAGTTTAAATCATGATGCTGCTAGAGCCAAGAGATCAACGTTGGTCATGTTCTCTGGGTGATAAGGATGGCATTAGAGTCTCTCGCCTGTCAATCACAGTGTCATAAGGCAATCTCTGGCATCTGTGAGCTCATGAAGGCAGAAAAGGGCACTTCCCCGTGGTTAGAAAAGCTGGCCTGTGACAGGAAAATTGGCCATTATAAACTCAGCTGACACTCCAGTGCTCGGCAACCATGAGAGGTTGACTTGATTAACACTTGATTTCTGTCTTAAAACAATTCCTGTCTTAATTAAATAAATCAGACTCATTACTTGACTCGACCAGCAACAGAGTTCCTGACCAGTCACCTTAATGCCATAAACCCCACAAGTGTGTGAACTGTATTTTATATGCATATATTCACTTATCTTACACTATTATGCACCCATAAAAACCCATAAACAATTAACAAACAATGAACATGAATTCAGTATCAATTTGTGGAATCAACATCATCAAAACCTTTCATATTTCAGCATATATTTATATACATATACATATATATATATATATATATATATAAAGGTGACTTATAAAAGGTTATAATATAAAAGGTTTTGATGATGTTGATTTTTAGACTTTTAGGCACTTTTATATATATGTATGTATATATATATATATATATATATATATATATATATATATATATATATATATATATATATATATATATATATATAAATAAAAGTGCCTAAAAGTCTAAGACGACATTGAAAAGGTTTCAAACTGAAAATAAACACAAGGCTCTGATATCTGAATATCTTGAATATTTGATATTCACTCTTCTTCATTAGGTTTTTGTGTATAAGCAATATGTGATTTTGATCATGAAAACTGCTGTGCACAAATCTCAGATTTTCCTCATTTCTAATCTCTTATATTAAAGCATGAGATCAAATGATGCTCCAATAAATTTGATCAAAAAAAGGAATCATAAGGTTTTGCAGAAACACGCTCGAGTGCACATGAACACAGCAGTATGACTGATGTACAGTCGATACGCCTTACTCAAGTAGTCACGTGTAATTAATCTTATTAATATATATATATATATATTAAATATAATATATATTTAATATATATAATATATATATATATAAACCTGCCCTGCCCTGCCTCGTCTTGCCTTACTGACAGCTGATTGTCAGCAGCTATTGTCAAAGAACTGGTGAAATATTTGGCCTGTAAATGAAGCTAAAGAAAGACATGTCTGGGTTTTGTGAACAGTTTCATTAATGGTGTAAACTGCACCCCATACAAAAATGACACTAAAACATCACAATAGCCTGATGGGATGTGATGCAGTCTGTATTTTTAAGACATACTCCTTCCTGAGCTTATGAAGGGTGGGGTGAATGCCAGTGAGCTGGTAGATTCTTTGTAGATAATAAAGACAGAAATAACTAGCCTGTATTAATTACCTTTTCCCCAGCTGATGATGTCATCAGGAATGCTGGGTACCCCTTTCCAGAGGGCGGTGCTTCGAGGGTAGTCTGCATCTGGATGAGGAATCTGTTGCGCCGGATTCTCTGTGAACCTCCAGAACTCTTCACCGCTGAACAGGTATGTGTGACCATTATGGACCCAAACAAAGGCTGCGTCCACTCGCTCCACAATCCTTCCATCTTTAGTTCTCATGCCCCAATCCGACAAAGGGCGTGGGTACCCAGGCAATGCAGTGGTGTCCTTGAAAACCCAGAATTGTGAACCTGAGAGAGAAACACATCTGTAATCTGCTTGTTTTTGTACACAGGCATAATAAAACACATCCAGACAAACTATTTACACATAACCATAAGTGCATTAACATACAAGCTGAATTTCAGACACAGCAGAATTTATGGAGGGTCTGCATGGGGAGGGTCTGCAGATTGAAACACCTTGTTGATGAAAGAAATCAAAGGAGAATGAGCAGACCGATTTGATCTGACAGGAAGTCTGAAGTAACTTAAATAATTACTCTTTACAACTGTGATGAACAGAAACGCACCTCAGCAGATATAACATATCAAACCTTGTGGTGGATGAACCACAACAGCCGAAAAACCACATCATTTCCCTCTTGTGTCAGTCAAGAGCAAGAACCTGAGGCTATCATGGACCAAACTAGACAGACTAAGACCATGAGATTTTTCTTCTTTTAAGGTTTGGCAACTTTGTAAGGGAAATGAACACAGGTCATAAGGTTTGGCTGGACCCATAAGCATAGAAACTCTCCAAGACAGAGATAGAGGGGGAAACAGAAAACAGAATATAAAATAAAACAGAAAAATAATCTTTACTTTAGTTTTTTTTTTTTATCTCTAAAAATCCAATCCAACTATAGAACACATGAATGTTGGCAATGAACAACTATAAGAGAGTTGTTATAGCAAATTAGAGACAGGTGTAAGCAATAACAAAGTTTACCAAGGCAGGTCAAAAAAGCCAGAATGTTTCCATTTCCAGCTTCATCTAAAGGTCAACACAAATGAGGAAATACAGGCAAAGTCTCCATCTAGTGTCCAGAATCTATACTGGAGGTAATGCTAGCTCAAGTGGTTAAGGGTCTGGGTTGGTCAACTGCTAAGCGGCCACCATTGGCCCCCTAAGTGAGGTCCTTAATCCTCTTCACTCCAGGGATGCTTCCTGGCTGACCCTCTGCTCTGATCCCAATTTCTAAAGTATGCAAAGAAAGAATTTCTCTGTGCTGTAATGTAGATATGTGACAATATACATAAAAGGGTTCTTCTTTATTGTCCACAATCCTGATATGCCTACACTTCATCTGTCCATTTTGGGTGACACTGTGTTCATGATAGGAGGGGAACCTGATGTGGTCTTTTGCTGCTGTAGCTCGTCCACCACAGGTTCCGATGTTTTGTGTGTATGCAAACATGCTTTTCTACTCTACACCGTTATAAAGAGTGATTATGTGAGGTACTGTATCATTCCTAGCAGCTTGAAACTGGAGAATTTCCTCTGACCTCTCATAAATAAATAAATAAATAAATAAATAAATAAATAAATGAAAAGAAAGAAAGAAAGAACAATCAAACAAACAAACAAATAAATAAATGTAAAAGAAAGAAAAAAATGAACAAACAAACAAGCAAATAAATAAATGAAAAAGAAAGAAAAAAAGAAGAATGAACAAACGAACAAACGAAAGAAAGAAAGAAAGAACAAATGAACAAACAAACAAATAAATAAATATTTGAAAATTGACTGGAAAATTGATCTACTTGAGACAAACACAAAAAAAAACAACAAAAAACCCATTATCAGTGTACTACTGTTACTGACCTATAAAGAAGATGATGCGACTGTCTGACTTCCTTTCATAAACAGCATCTATCTTTTCCGTACCAGGCGGCAGTCCCATCCAGAAGTTTTTAATGAGAGCAGGAGAAAGCGACACCAAAGATCCAGATCGCTGCATTCGCCAGAAATACGGTCCTGACATCAACCGAAACCAAATATAAAATTTAGAATTTAGAATTTCAGGAGGACAGATTATTCATTATTTCAAAAACAAAGCAGTATGTAATCCTAAATCACACCTTTAAAAAAGAAGATCTCTCCTCTGATGTTAGCCACAGCATCAAATCCTCCATTACAGCGATCCTGGGAGCCAGGGTTGGGTCTGGAAAAAAAACGGAAAATTACATTCATCACTGTACTTTTCGTATAGATACTCATATAGAATATGAGCGCATTCATATTCACCATTTTGTCTCAAAAAAAATTCCCTCACATGCTCAGAATGTTTTCACATGAACTGCCTTTACCTCCCATATATGGATTGTTGAATGTGAGAGCTAAAACTGTCAAAATGAGGAGTTTGTATTTATGTATGCACTGGTCAGGCATAACATTATGACCAGTGAGAGGTGAAGTGAATAAGACTGATGATCTCCTCATCATGGCACCTGTTAGTGGGGGGGATATATTAGGCAGCAAGTCAACATTTTGTCCTCAAAGTTGATGTTAGAAGCAGGAAAAATGGACAAGCGTAAGGATTTGACAAGGGTCAGATTGTAATGGCTAGACCACTGGATCAGAGCATCTCCAAAACTGCAGCTCTTGTGGGGTGTTCCCGGTCTGCAGTGGTCAGTATCTATCAAAAGTGGTCCAAGGAAGGAACAGTGGTGAACCGGCGACAGGGTCATGGGTGGCAAAGGCTCATTGATGCACGTGGGGAGCGAAGGCTGACCCGTGTGGTCTGATTCAACAGACAAGCTACTGCTGCGCCGTGCCACAAAGCAGAAATGGTTCAGGAATGGCTTGATGAGCACAACAACCAGTTTGAGGTGATGGCCTCCAAATTCCCCAGATCCAATCAAGCATCTGTGGGATGTCCTGGACAAACAAGTCCGATCCATGGAGGCCCCACCTCACAACTTACAGGACTTAAAGTATCTGCTGCTAACATCTTGGTGCCAGATGCCACAGCAAACCTTCAGGGATCTAGTGGAGTCCATGCCTCGGTTGGTGTATTACAGATAAAATATTAAATGTGAAAGCATCACTACAAGATAAAAATTGAATGATATCCTAAGTGGTTCAGAATCTTCTTGGCTAGCATTGATGTCCTGTGTTCAATCCTGAGCTGAGATTACTGTCCTCATGTTCTCTGAGTCTGCACATTCTCTGCTTTCCTCACACCTCCAAGAAAACATGCTAGTAGGTGAACTGGCCTGAAGATAATTTGCCAGATAATGTGTAGGTGCATAGTGCACTTGCAATGGCCTGGCATCCCATCCCGCCTCACGCTCAGGGATCCTGATATGGGCTCCATATCCACCACAACCCTGTATTAGTATCTGTGTCTATTCATAACATAATCTTTCAATTTATTTACCAGGTTGCAGCACTGGAAAATACAGAAAAGTTCAAGGGGGCAAATAGTTATGCAAAGTACGACATATATGTACACACTACTCACAAAAAGTTAAGGATATTTGGCTTCCGGCTGAAATTTCAGGATGCACCTAAAATGCACTACAACCTTTACAGGTGAACTTAATTTGACCTTCTCTACACTTTTGAATGCACATGTCCAACTGTTCAGTGTTTCAGTACTTTTTGCATAACTTGCGGTTCTCTAACAAGGTGCTTAACGGCAAAATTCACAACTGGTGTTTGATCCATGAATCGACCAATAAATTTTCTGGTTCAGTTAGAATTGGTATTTAAACTCTTCATCATGCTGTTCACATTTTGACATCATGAGACCAAGACCGCACCTAACAATTGATCAACAGTACCTCGCCATTGTGAGGCTTCAAACAGGATGTTCTCAGAGGGAAGTGGCCACTGAGCTTAGAGTGTCACAGAGTGTCATCAGCAGGTTGTGACAGAGATACAGAGAGACTGGAAGAGTCACAGAAAGGCATAGAAGTGGACGTCCTTTGGCCACATGCCACATTGATGACCGCTTCATTGTGAACAGTGCCCTGCGGAACCGGATGATGAATGCCACTCAACTCCAGGCACATTTAAGGGAGGTGAGAGGAACCCAAGTGTCACGTCAGACCATTCGAAACCGTTTATATCAACGTGGTCTGCGTGCTAGATGACCTGCAGGAGTACCTGACCACACCACCAGGCACAGGCATCGGGCCAGGGAGTATTTACGCTGGAGGAGGGACCAGTGGGCCTCACTGCTGTTCTTTGATGAAAGTCGATTCACATTGAGTAGAAATGATGGACCCAACAATGTTGGAGACGTCAAGGAGAGCGCTATGCATCAGCCACTGTTGTGGTGGTGTTACAGTCTGGGCAGGTGTGTCTACACAATACAGAACCCCCCTAAAGAGGTACCGAAGCATTCAGACCCGTACAACCAGACTGTTAAACAGTTTCTTCCCTCAGGCAATCAGGTATCTCAACAGAGAACTGAGCTGAGCTGGACACACACACACACACACACACACAACCGAGATCTGATCTCAACAGGGGAAACTGAACTGTGCTGGACACACATACATAACACACACGCACAAAATCTGAGTACTGTGTTCCAAACGAGAACTGAACTGTGCTGGACACAGACACACACACACACACACACACTAATTGTCCTGTTTGCACGCACATGTCACTTTACATTTCACTACATTTTTTATATTGATCCTGTGATCCTGTTTACATGTGTCACTTTAATATTTGCACTCACTGTCTTGCACAAAGTCGGTCTATATGTTGTTTGTCTGCACTGTCTTGTCTTGTCTTCCTGTGCACTTCTGTTGTATGTCTAGTTTAAAGATTGCACCTTAAGTATAGTTTAGTTTTATCTCTATGTTTAGCTCTATGTTTGTCTGCATCACTGTACTTTGTCTGTGTTCTGTGTAGCACCTCTGGTCTAGGAGGAACGTTGTTTCACTTCACTGTGAACTGCATCAGCGATATATGGTTGAAGTGACAATAAAAGCTTCTTTGACTTTGACTTTGACCCTGCATGAACAACACAGGCCCAATTTCATCTTCATGGACGACAATGCTCCAGCTCAAATGGAGTGGCCTGCACTTTCTCCAGACCGAGTCGCCGTGTAGAGGCTCGTAACCCTGCACCCCAGAACCTCAATGACCTGAGGGCCGCCCTTCAAGAAGAGTGGAATGCCATGCCTCAGCAGACAATAAGTCGACTAGTGAACAGCATGATACGTCGTGGTCAAGCTGTAATTGATGTATTCTTGATGAATTCTTGTATACTTTTAAGATGACTTCTGATATTGTATTGATTGATTGTTTGGTTGTTTGATTGATTGATTGATTGATTGATTGATTGATTGACCTCATGGTGCTTCATAACAGAACAGATGTGCCTTGTATTACTAGAATCATGTGCTTTAATGCAATAAAGCAATGTAGTTTGTGACTATGATTAGGTCTTGAGAATCAGATCTCTGCACATATGATTGTTTTCACCACAAAAGTGGTACCTGAGATCATGAAGCTCTTTAAGCTCTAGTCAGAGTAGATGTGTGCTAGAGCATGAGAAATGTCACCAGTAGGCTTACACTTATGAGAGACCACAAAGAAAAGGTGTGGAAACCACCTGCTTCACACTGTTTTATGACAGTTATTCGCATCCTCCCCTTTTCAACTGTCTTTCACAGAAGCACAGGAAGTCTCCACCCTGTCTGTCGGTTTCAAGACTGGTGCAGTGTTAGATTTTTAAATCTCTACAGGACCGGTCGAATCTGTATTCATTTTTAATTTGTCTTTAACAAAACAACAAAAAAAGGTTTATATGATTCACTCACGGTATAGTCCTTCTTCGTGATGGTGTAGTAGTGGGAAGTTTTGGCAAATGCGGTGTAGAATCACCACTAGGGGGAGTTGTTTCTTTCACTTTGAAACCTACACACACACACACACACATTATCAACACACACACTAATGGCTTGTGGTGATTTTGTAGGAGCTAATCTGACATTGTAACTCTTAAATACAATTATAAATAGATTTTTTAATGTGATATGTTGCTCGAAGCATCATCAAATGGTTTCAGAAATGCTAATATGGGATAACAGAGTAAAACTGATATGCTTATTAAGAATTAATGGTTTTAAAAATGCCTTGGTGAAGTATGCTAGATTGGTCTGAAACTAGCAAACTGGCGACTTATAGTTTGTTAAAACTAAATATTTACACGTTTTAACAATCGCGTTCCCCTTTGCTAACCCGGGCTGACATGGATGAACCGTAAATGAAAATGAACACTTGAATGAAAACAATTTTATCGGAATAATAACGTCACATCAATAATGTTTCAGTTCCTTCATAAGTTTCTGGAATTAGAAGTAGACCGTTTAAACGACTGCGTCCCAAAAGATCGCTAACACGTGCTAATGTTAAATAAAAAGAAATTCAGAAATTTAGAATTTCACAGTACCTTTCAAAATTAATGGCACGCTGGAGAATTAATATTTAAAATTAATTTTATATTAATATAAAAAGAAAAACACATCTACTCGCTCAGATACGCAAAGACATTGTATTTACATATTTTACACAATATTTTTTCAAGACAGACATGAGGCAATAACCTTCAACATTACTGGCACCTTAATGAGTCTTAAAGACCCATGTAGAGGGATTTAGAACATTTTATATACTTAGGTTTGTGCATGTGGATTTTCCTCCTCAATTCAAGCCCCAGGGTTTCAGGAGGGCTTATATTCAGAGACTAACCTGTTTTTTGTTGTATTTCCTTAGTATTTTCTGTGCTGATTTAGAAGGTTTCTTGTAGAAAATTCTATCTAAAGTTAAGTCTCCTGGCAGAAGGTTTTAGGCTGAAATATCCTTCTACTTTAGCAGAACCACAAAACAGCCCCAAAGCCCCATTAGTCATCCAGTTCCATATTTAACACTGAGGCATTTACTCGCATGCAGTCAACATTTTGTTGCCAAACATGCCGATCATGTGGATGACCAAAAAATTACAATCTGATCTCAAGACAATGACTGATGGTGCTGGATCAAGTTTAGAGTCATGACAAAATAAAATGACAATCAAACCAAATTTCTAAGCTCTTCCTCCTTTATGATAATTAATAGTGTTTTTCAATCATTTTTATACCTATTACATCATATGTGTAGGTCAACCACTGACAGCCTCTTTTGCGTTGATGTTTTTTCTTTTTTTCCCCCCCAGGGTAAAACATTGCTTTTATATGTGTAATTTTATTTTGGGGCAGGATTTCTGGCAGATAAATTTAAAGACCAAAATGAAATTCTTTTTTTTAATCAGAAAAATAATAAGAACAATTAAAAAAAAGTTCTAATAAGATTTTATTGTTTGAGTGTAAAACAGTAATTATAATTTTTTTTATAAAATAATTTCTGCCCATTTTCATTATGGTGTTCCATTATGTTACTATTTCTAGTAAATGAAATACTTTACTGAATTTTGCATAATTATGCACAGAAAAGTTAAAAAATCTCTCACCATACAGCGTCTGAATGGCTAGCTTGTCGTCCATAGGAAGGGTGTATTGGCTAATGTCTCCCACTGGGCCTTGGTAGTATGGGCGCATGATAGATGGATCAACGGACGAGTGTGAGAGACCTAGTGCATGACCGAACTCGTGGACGGCCACGGTGAAGAGGTCCGTTCCGACTCCGTCCGGCTGCCCATATGTCCATGTCTCCTCATCATCGAAGTGAGTGTCCCCGTTGATGTCGGACGTGCCGGGGAAGAACGCGTGAGCCAGTGTGCCTCCCTTCCCATCAAAAGGGTAGCCATCATCATGGAGGGAGCGTGCGAAGGAAATTCGGATTTCGGCATTAGCAGCCTGATCTTTGGTGAACTGGAGGTTGGTGTTGTCACTCCAGACTTTGAGAGCATATAACATCAGCATATCCACAAGATCCGGTGAGAGTGAGGAATAAAGCCTGGGATAACTCAGGACACTAAGAAGGCGAGAGAAGAAAAGAAATTATATCAGTGAAATGTCCATGGACTGTATGTGTGACTGAGAATGTGACTCGACATGAACATACAAACCTCCATCGCAGATTACTTGTTTCCCAGCTGGAGCCAGCGAGAGCATAGCGCTTCTTCCTCCTCCTCTTCCTCAGCATGTCTTCTGTGCCTACAATGTCCGGCAGCGAGCATCTCGGCATTGACATCTGTTTTAGCGTGTCCGCATCTGGAGACAGACACAGAGAGAGAGAGAGAGAGAGAGAGAGAGAGAGAGAAAGCAGAAACTGAAGACTACAGATCAATATATGGATTAGAGTAATGGAAACTCCTAATGCACTGCTGACATACTACACTAAAAGCATGGAGCTAGACTAACAGATTATGAATGAAGAATTTCCACTAACAGTGCAATTCTGTATAAACCGCAATGTGTTTAAAAAAAACATCTTAGACAGCTCCGGGAAATAATCCGATGCCAGGAATCTTTCATCCCGGTTATAGTTCTCACTCCTTGGAATAAAAACATAACATGTTTTTCCATTAATAATCTTATGATATATGTAGAAGCATTTCTTAAAGTGGTGTGCAAAATGTAACTTAAAGAATCCAGCAATACGTGTATGTTTAAATATTATTCCATGAGAAATCTTGTGTATTATTAGAAAGAGATTTTGTCTCAGTGCCTAGTTTACCAAGTTTTCCTGTTTCCTTCAGGCCTGCGAACCTCTGCATCTGTTTGATAGCATTCTCAATCCCTTCTTTGGTCTGCAGTCTCCCGGTTCGTGGATCAGGAGGAGGAAGGTATCCATATCTGCTCAGCCAATCCTGAGGAAAAACAAGTAGGAAAATGAATTAAACCTGATCTAATATCCAGTTCCTCCAGGAATTCATGAGTTTGGGATTAACCCAAGATCAAGCAAACTCTGCGATATTCTAAAGGACATTAAAATATTCAAAATGACCACATCATTTGCAAATCTGGACCATGATACTTCATCACAACACATCTTCAGGCAAAGCTTTCTTCGATTCACGTCGAACATGAGTAGAAATACCATAAATAGTAATTATGTTCATGTTTTCCTTAATAGGGGTTAAAAAGAAGAATCCTGTGCTTGCAGTATCTCCAATCCAAGTAGATTGGAAAATATAAATAATATAAAAAATATAAAATAAATATGCTGGAAAATTAAACATTTTTGGCTGCAACAATCACGAAAAAATCCTGGAGGGACTGAATTTCCAATACATCCTAACTGGACTTGAGCTTATCTGCAGATTTGTAATCAGATTATTGAATACTGAACATTAATAGAACAGTACCAGAACTACAGACCCTGAAATATTGCCAGCATTCATTAAAAAAATATTAACATGAACACAACCTAGTGACCTAAATATTTATAAAACATAAGACACAATTATATGCATTTATATGATACAGTAATAAACACTATATTTGTTTTTACTGTGCAAAGATAATGGCACTCAGCCTTTTAATTTTTAATGAAGCTGAAACCATTTACACATGCAGCATTTTTAAATATCTTCTTTTAGAAGCTTGAGCACAAGCCTGGGGTCTTTAACCGGGTCTTTAACCAGGTTAACAAAAATAAAAATAAAAAAATAGTTATGTGTTTTCTATGTATTTTTCCTAACCCTGTGTGTAGCAGGCGTCCTTTGGTTAGACGTACTGCCACGATAAAATCTTCTTGAAATTAGAACTGAGTGTGCATTTTATACCTGCTTTTATAAAAGGGGTTCGTATTACAGCCAAAAAAAAAAAAAATGTTCAGGAAAATTATACCGTATTGCATTTTTGGTTTGTATTTTTTTTTTAAAATGGCTCAATTTTTGAATCTGCTTCAACAAGCCTGCTAACATCATGATTTTGTGGCAGTGGTATTAGCCAAATAGAAACCATCTTTTTTAATGCACTTAACAAGAAGCCTTTGGCAACCACTTCCGTTGTGTAAATACAAAGAAAGAAGAAATGTCAAGAAATATCCTGGGAACACTGGACGTAAAGAAGTAAAACTTAACAGTTTATCATGGCACTCTTCACAATTCTTGTTATTCATTTCTATGAATGTTATTTTATAGTCTTTATTCCAAATCTTAAATAAAAAAAACACGTTTAAAATGGTCAGTGACCTTGAAATTAACAAAGGCTAAATTTGTGAATTTCTCATAAGCTTACATAATAATAAAATCTTTCACAATGTGAGTGTCTGTCAGCTGTCAGTTCTCCAAATCTAGCTGAGAGAATCATATCATATTTATGTTTTAATCACTAAGTTGCCTGATGTTGTGTTTTTACAAAAATGCGCTGAAACATGCGTCGGAAACATGAAACTGTGAAAATGCAAATGTGAAAAACCCATGCATGTATCCTTCCCCTGTATAAAGTGTGTAATAATATAAAACAAGCAACGTACAGCCCTGTGTGGTTCAGCCTCTGGTTGCTGAAGAGTCACTTGGCTAGCTGATAATATGCGTAATGGATCATCATGTTTTATGAAACCAATTTAAACGACATAGTTTAGAATTACAAATAAATTTCACCATATAGTCAAAAGGATGTAGTGCCCTGACCACCATTCCCATATAGGGTTCTTTCCCAACAGAAGGGAGCAGACAATTGTATATGATTGTCATACTTTGAAAGGTTGTCAGTTCGAATCCCAGGTCCACCAAGCTGCCACCGCTGGACCCCTGAGCAAGGCCCTTAACACTCAATTGTATAAATTGTGATCAATTGTACGCCGCTCTGGATAAAGGCGTCTGCCAAATGCCAGAAATGTAAATGTATGTTGTAGCCTTCAAATTTCCCTTCACTGGACCTAAGAGGTCCAAATCGAGCTTTCCAAAGTTAAAGTGGAAGAACTTGCACCGAGTAAAAAAAAGACAGCCCTGCCCATCCCTGTGTGCACAAACTGGCTCAATTATATGCTGGGAGAAGTTCAGGAAACCACAACTAATGGTCCCAAGACAGGTGAGCCATGCAAGATATCACAAGTCGCTCTCAATCCACTGACAAGGATGGTAAGTGACTCGAAATGAGTTGCAGCAGTTACACTGGGCACAATAAGCACCCATCATCTCCGTTCACACACCTCATGCAAATCTCCTCTGATGCACATCTAACAGCTGGTAGAAAAATCAGACCTTTTTTTCGATCCTTTTTTGGATTGATATACTCTGGTCAGATGAAACAAAATTAGAACTGTACAAACAATACTTTGATGATTACACAATGTCATGGTAATGTCTCAAGAAACGGAACCTGTGGGAGATGATAGACGTTGCAAAATCACACCACCCACAACCATGCAAACCAAAATACTGTCTTGCATGGCATAACCAGTCCCCTGATTCCCCATTGAAGATTTACAGAGAATTTTGAAATTTGCGAGTCCATCAGAAGGACCGCTGCAACCTTCAGGAGCTGAAAACAACTCAACAAAAGTGAACTAGAATGCTTAAACAATGCTGTTTACTTCCTACTGTAGTACTGCCAACAACAGCTTTACAACATAATAATTACACTCTTCATTTGTTGGGCCTGAACGGTTTATTTGTGAATATATATATTTTTTGTTCATATTTATTTCATAAAGAAAATATTTGTACATTTTATATGCAACTTTCCCTTTCATGCATATTGTCCATGCTGTTTCTAAGAAGCAAGACACTTTACTAGACTGTAATTTAACACACATTGCTATACTGTATGCCATACCTTAAGAAATGTTTTATCAAAATGAAATAAAATTACATTAGAAAAATTCTATTTAGCTTCATTAGAGCATAATTTGAAACTACCTGAAATTAGTTGCATCCTACAAACGGTCCTAATTACATGTGCATGTCAAGAATATTCCTACAGTATTCAAAGATTTTTTTTCTATAGCTTTGGTCATCAACTTGAAATCATTTTCACCCGGAATGTTCATATTTTTGTTTATAATCACACTGGAAGTCTTTTGTAAAATTCAGGTGTAATGTTTTGCTTTTCCTACACATGGACAACTCATTTAAGTCTGTAGCCAGGGTCTAAGAAATCATACAGAGGAATGTTTGTAAGATGTAAGAGAATGCACGCCTGAAAGGGTTAAGTGTCTGATTCCTGACACCCTACTGTGAATAAATCACGTGTAAAAACCAAAGAGGAAAAAATAACAGCACATAGATCTACATTTGAAAAATGTGTGAAAGGGTCTAAAAATCACGTGTGAAGTTTACGCAACTGATTAGTAACAGAAATATACAGAAGGCTGTCACAGAATAAACAACAAGAAGATATTTGTAAAAAAAAAATCACAGTAACTGCTTATAAGCGGTTGTGTAGGTGCGAATTCATTCATTGATCTCAGTGGGTGTGTAAGATAAACACCGTGCTGTGGTGTGGAAGTCAGATAGGCACTCACTATTCCGCGGGCGTACTGGTCGGGTGCGGGTGCGGCACTTCCCGGAGATGCGAGCGCCATCACCGCGCTGCTCAGGTAAAGCACAGCCAGGTTCTCCATCTCTGAGCTCGGACCTTATTCCAAGCAGAAAACACTCGCTGCTTTTCCTAACTGTGGAAGCAAAAGCAGTGGACAATGTCATTCTGGAGCTGGCCCTGATCTCCATTACGCATTTTAAAAGCTACTTACATGTTGAGTTTTTAAAGCTTACGGGTAAGAGAAAAGTTGGAAAAGAAAGAAAGGATGAAATAATAGCGAATGAGATGAAATACGTTTATGTAAAAGTGCTACAGGATTTCATTGATGTGCTCCTACCCGATACGCGCAGTTTGTTGCCTCCAGCTCTTCCTCCAGCAGCCAGGCAGGGCAGATCGATAAGAAGACAGTCTCTCTCTCGCTCTCTCTCTCTCTCGCTCTCTCTCTCTCTCTCTCTCTTACACACACGCCACACACACTGTGCGCTCGCGAATGTGTGTGTGCTTGGGGGGTAGGTGGAGGTTGTGTGCGCGTGTATGTGAAAGGGGGATGGAGTTAGTGGATTATTACCATATCGAAGTGTGGATCAACCACAAAGCCAAAAACAGAAATATCTGACAGTTTTGAACACGTGGGAACCATGTCCACATTTTTGTTTGTGTTCATTTACTCCAGAATTCAGCCCCAGATTTAGAACATTCGGTATACTGACCAGAATGTAGAACACTGCATCTGTTAAACTGTATACAGAGGATGTTGACTTCCTTTTGTGAAAGAAAAAAAAAAACCCAGCTGGGTGGATGCACTTAACTGACAATGTCAAAACACACCATTTCTACATCTTTCCTGACAAGTGAGAACATCTTTTCACATGAGATTGAAAAAGGTATTAAAAAGGTTACTTAATAAAGCTGTAGACAGGAAGCACATTGAGCACTGAAATGGATCTTGTTAAATTTAAGTTTCAAACAAATCAACCAATCTTCACTGTGAGTTAGGTTTAATGTGCCAGAAATGAAAAAGAAAGAAGAAAAGCGTCGGGTGTTTTCTCACTGTGAAGCTCTAAATCTGTACATCTTATCGTTATAGATTTATCAGCATGCAAATGACCTCATACGAGGAATTTTTGCCCCCCATGAATGTTACTTTTAGCTGCATGTCAATTACATCTGCAGGCTTTTTCATCTGCTAGTATGAAAAAAGTACACATCGGTTGTGGTTTTCTTCTGATCTGTAGGCTATATCTGTATATCTGTTTAGTTTCACACTTACGACATCCTGAGACAGACCTATTGGTCTAAAGATAAACCTGCTAGCAGACAATTAACCTGACAGACTTAGAGGTGAGAACTAAATTCAACATTTAGACAGAAATATCTGTCCGTGTAAGAGAAGAATTATTTATCACTTGTTTGAATTTGTATGGTGACCTTGAGTGACTAGAAAGGCTGTGAATAAAATGTATTATTATTATTATTATTACAAGAAGTGTGTGTCAATATATAATGACAAAAATCTATTGGCTAATCACAATTGTCTCTGTTCATTTTGTACACTATATATTTCTTTTGTTTTATTTAGTCATTTTCAGGGCATTATACAGTATTATATACAGTATACTATTATATATATATATATATATATGTGGACATATGTAGTGAATAGCACTAGTTATTTGGATTTCAAGAGACTAGAATTATTCTTATATTTATTGTTCTATGTAATTTAAAGCTAATTACTGTGAGTCAGTAAATAAAGACAAATGATACCCATTGAAGTTTCTGATAAAAGCTGGTGCTAGAATTGATGTCATGTGCTTCACTTAAGATAATAGCGCTTTAAAATAATGACAATTTTCTTTTTCTTTTTTTTTTATTCATGTAACAGCTTGGGGTGAATATGTGCAGGACTCTATAAAATCTTGTTGGCTGTGTGAAAACAAACAGAGTAAATGCAACTCAGTTCATTCACGCAGAACCAGTGCTCACAATTTCCATGATAGTGTAATAGCTGTCACTTTCTCCAGTGATGGACACTAATCTGGAGCATACAGCTAGATAGATAAACAACTAGATAATTAGATTTTATTTATTGATCCATGAGGAAAGTTGGGGCAAAAAAAAAAAAAGAATGTACAAGCAATTTGCCTTGGTGTATTAGTGTATGGTAGTTTAAGGGAGCATCTGTCTAAGAAATCTGAACTAAAAGAAACGTTAATGCTATAATAGTGCAGTATAATAGTGTATGAAAGTGAATCCGCCACCTTAGCACAGGCTCGAACCTACGATTTGGGCATTGAAAAAAAAAAAAGCCTTAACCACTGCACCACCACTAACCTCCTGCTGATTAACGTTAAAATGGATAAACTCATCCATGCTGTATAACATGTATACACATTAACATACGCCTTTCTCGAGATGAGAAAATCAAAGCGTTTGCATTGCGAAATCATTTTGTTAATTCAGCATGAGACAAAATGAAATAATATAGCATGCAGCCTTCCTGGATTTCTGCCGAAAACAGAAGTGGAACTGTACAGTGTATGTAGGTTTACGTTGCCTGCATTTAGATTTTCCAAAACTTGTTGTTGTTGTTGTTGTTGTTTTTCCCCATGATTTTCCCCACACTTCAAGAAAACGGGGTCACTTAGCATATGATTTAAATTCTACATTTCTGTTCAGCATTTCTTTTCAGCTTGAACATTTCTATTTTAATATTTATAATAAACCTCATTATTTGACATTGAGTCACTATCTTCTACATTGATTGTAATGGTCTCAAGTTTCAAGACCTTCAGTTTAGTGAATTTTCCCCAATTAGAAAGTCCCAGTATTTTTCCTGATAAAATGTAAAGCGTGTAAACCATTCAGAATGACCTCAGGAAAAAACTTTACATGTAAATCTGTGCATAAAAATCCTATAGCAATCAAATAAACCAGTTCAACAATTCAAAAGTAAATTCAGTGTAAGTGAGGGTTTTATTTCAAGCACTTATACACACTTCTAAACCAGCATTTTTTTAAAACTGCAATTTTCCTGTTTAGCAATACAGCTGCTTTTAAGGTGGATTATATTAATAACCATGCCAGGAAACTCATATAAACAGGATCCTTACAGCTCAGCCTTTGACACACATCCACCCCCGTATGAAAGCACAGGAAATGAGCTGTAGGAGTTCAGGAAGTATATATATCTGGAGCTACAAGCTTTTATCACTTGACTAGACAACCATATTGTTAGTTCATTAAATATACATATGCAAATTGTGCAGTTATATTTAATTAACAAACAAACAAACAAAAAAAAGTCTTGGATATATCACTAAATTAAGTTTATTTCCAGGCCCCATAATGTTAGGGAAGTGTTTTTATTCTTTAGGTGTGTTTAAGCATGGTTGTTGTTCAGATGGAGGAACATAAAGGAACACAATCTGTGATCAATATCGAGTACTGCAGCAGCAGTGGGTTCTTTGCGGTCAGCGCTTAAAGTCATGCTTCAGTGACCAGGATGTTGAAAATACAAAACCCAGGACTGCCAGTAAGCACTCATAAGCAACAAACCTACATTTTCTCAACAAGCCTTTAACCCTTACCTTTGTATTGTGAAAACTCTTTGCCAGATACAAAAAAAGAAAAATGTGAACTGACCGTTTGGACTGTTCAGGAGATTTCCACAGTCCTGCAGAACTGAAGAAACAACTTCAGTGACTTTTATTTCACAAAAGTAATCAGGGATCACTTATCCAAGCATTTTACCAATGTGCTGGAGACTGAATGACGTAAGTAATTGAGCAGAATTATGAAACATGATTACGACAATCCGCTTGCACAATATAGAACAGGAACAGAATGTGTGCGAGTCAGATGAGAACTGAGGATCGACTCATATGGTGCCACGGGATGCAGTTGTCGATCGTTTTCATTTTCATTTAAAGTCCAGCTTTAAAAGTACAGCTAGAGCCAGGATTTTTTTCCTTTTCTTTCGTTGATTTGAAGCTTTAATCCGATGTGTCTTAATGTTTAGAAGTAACGTTTTTAACTTGAACCAAACTGGATAAAGTGTAAAAATGTGAAATCGCATGGCTCAATGCAGCTCTGAGAAGGTTACTGATAGAAGTTTGGTTATCCTCTGCCTTGTCTTCCTATCGTCCAGGCTTCAGATCCAGACTAATAATGTTATTAGTGAGGGGGAGAGAAAGAGAGAGATAGAGAGAGACAGGCAGACAGAATGAGAAAGGGAATATGAGAGATGGAGGGAGTGGTTATGATGCTCAAGTGTGTTACAAGAGATAGATGCACACAAGAGATAGACAGAGAATTTATAATGAGAGTGTGTGTGAGGGAGAGAGAGAGAGAGAGATAGAGAGAGAGAGAGAGAGAGAGAGAGAGAGAGAGAGACAGAGACAGAATGGTCAAGTGCATGTGTGTATGTGTTTGTGTGAGAGGGGAAAGAGAGAGAGAGAGAGAGAGAGAGAGAGAGAGAATGGTCAAGTGCATGTGTGTATGTGTTTGTGTGAGAGGGGAAAGAGAGAGAGAGAGAGAGAGAGAGAGAGAGAGAGAGAGAATGGTCAAGTGCATGTGTGTATGTGTTTGTGTAAGAGGGGAAAGAGAGAGACAGAGAGAGAGAGAGAGAGAGAGAGAGAGAATGGTCAAGTGTGTGTGTGTGTGTTAGAGAGAGAGTGTATGATGGTCAAACATTAACCAGCCTCATATCATATCATTTGCCTCAGTTACAATCCCAAAGTATAGAACCAAAGAGAAAAGTGATATCATTAAATAGATTTTCCTTCCTGACTGTTGATCATGATTGAAGCGTATAGATCAGGACTCCACATATCTGGGAGCATCCTCTCACAGCCTACCCTCTCACACAGCACCATCATGATCTGTTAGTTACATCAAACATGCAGTAAAAATGGGAAAAAAGAAATGATTATACAGCACGTTATCGGTAAAAACACCACCTTTAAATCTACTGCAAGATTAAAGATCTGAGAGGAATAAATATGCATTACAGAATAAACAACAACAACAACAACAACTCGGGTTCGATGATTCCACATGAAGTTTTATTAAAGGGTTCAGTGCATACACAAAATAGGTTGACTGCAGGAAAAAGACACTTCTCTACACAAAAACACACACTTGCATTGCATTCGTGGCCTCCGACACACACACACTCACACACACACACACACACACATGCACATATGTACACATTCACAGAGTTATTAAGCATATACTAAAAGGAGTACACAGATTAGAAATCCTAGCATTTAAACATGGATACACCGAAGACGGCAAAAAAGATGAATAAATATCAAATATATTTTCTAATCAAAATATTCAGTTCATGTTTTTGGGGCAAAAAAGAAAAAGAAAGCAGTGATGAGAAACTTTGGATCGTCAGGTGTGTTAGGAAAATTCATGATGCATAATTGTGAGTGATTGTCATTGGCTTTGTAATGACCACTGATAGTCTTCCGCTCTAGTGCAAGTATTCCAGCGGATGTCAGCTTGTGACACAATGGCTCTGTTCCAATACTTTTTTCTTTTCTGTTTTTACTTCCTCTTACAGTTTCTGTATGGTGGTATCCCCCTGCTTACATTTTTACACACAAAGAGTTCGATTGAAAAGAAATGAATCATCTAAACATTAAAAAATAAATAAATAAATAGAAATACACGCACACAAAAACGAAACACACGCACTACATGTGAAAATCTCTCAAAAAGATTGAATAACGTGTCTAAAAAATGAATGTGTCATGATTTACTAAAAGTTCAGTTTCACAGTATTTGTTTAGAGAATGGAAATTTTTCACAAAGAAATTTTCCTGTTAGGAATTTTCTATTTGAAAAGAGAATTAAATACTTTTTGTAAACAACTTTACAGGATTTCCTTCATTTTTTGGTTCATTGTGTAAATAAAATAAAATAATAATGAATAAAAAATTTTTTAAAAGTCTTTCAGGCCATGGATAACTTATTAATATCAATAATAAGCACAGTTTCTAAATAGGCTTAATTAAAAAAAGGTAGTAGGTGTGCAGATAAATCCTGAAAATTCTCATGTGTGATCCATTTTCTTGCAAATTTAGTCGTGTAAGTTTAAACAGAGCAAGAAATATTCTCCCACAGTGCATTGCGACCGTCGTGACAATGCCATATAGTTAACAAAACTTAAAGTTCCTGCTGCACTTTAATCTTGAATGTTAATTTGTCTCCCTGTGATCTCTATACTGAGTTTTCATGCATAATCTTTTGTTCCTGAATCCATCACATGCTCCTGAATTGCTGGTTCCTCACTGGAGTCGGGCCCAGTACTGACCCAAGTTCTGGCCCATGTTCTGCTCATTCCCTGGGACCTGGACCGGTACTGAAATTCCTGGAGAGATCAACCCTATAACACACACAACAACGAAGGCAGCATTAATCAGTTCACTTCACCTGGAGAGGCTGAGCTGCATGTCATATTGCCCAAGCGAATACTGCATTTACTTTCATACAAATAGCGTTCAACTCTATAATAAGATTTACTGAATAATCTTGCTATTTGGTAGATCACAGTATCCTCATATAAATTCACCATGGCATTAAAAACAGCATTAAAGTGTCCAGAGACGTCAATGAGAGCTGGTGACTTCCAATGACCATATGAACAGGTGTGGGTGTGTCCAGTGATGCAACAACGCTGAGAAAAATGTAAATTTATGCAAATAGGGAATGACTCTATGCAGCGACTTCTGAAAGGAATGAAGACAGTAGCAAAATATCAGTATTACAATGGAACCTCGGTATACGAATGCCCTCGCTTATGATTTTTCGCCTTAAGAATTAAAATTTTGCAAGAAATTTGCATCAGAAAGTATTTTCAGCATACAAACAAATCAAACACCGGCTAAGTCGCGCGTATGTCCGGGAGCCGCTCAAAACTGGTTAGCATCAGTGGAAAGCCAAGCGAAGTGAGTTTACGAATTTTTTTTCATTCAGTGAAAGCTGTTTGGAAGAGTCAACCCACGATACCAACGTTGCCTTCGCGATGCGTTCAAAAGCTAGGTGATTTTTCGGGTGCTTTTTTGTGGACAGATTGGTGGTGTGGGCGGTCTGTTCTATTTTTAGCCCAAGCTTGGTTGCACGACTTCCTGTGATGACCCTTGACACGGAATGCTTGGCTTGGGTCAGTTCTTTGTAAGCAGCCATATAGTTTACATACGCTTCGTATTGGGAATATTGGTCATATTTTTGGGGGCAGCTGGAACGGATTATTATTCTTATTGGAAAATTCGTTTTGCAATACACATTTTCACCTTAAGAACTCGCCTCCAGAACAGAATAAATTCCAATGCCGAGGTTCCACTGTATTAGTATGATGCAGATATACACTGCTGAACTGTATATACAGACACTAAATTTCACTCCCTTCATTTTAGCAGCAAGAAAACTCATTTGTTTTCTAATTTGTCACCCATTGAGAAAGGTTATTACTATGGCAACCAGTAATAGGATCACCTACTTGAGACTTCATAAGTATAGTGACTGGAGATTCACAGCCATAAAATCACTGTATGTGTGAATATAGCTTAAGAAAGCTTTATATTGACATACAAAACACTCTTTGCTTCAGTACTTCATCAAAACAATATGTATAGGAGAAAAGCAAACCATTTTGAAGCTGAGATGTGAGGAAAACCAAGCCATTGCACAAGCATTGGACATAACCAATACAACAATTTGGAGAGTCCTAAAAAAAAAAAAACACTGGTGTACTAGACACTGAACAGTTCACCCCAGGATTTCAGGATTTCAGAATGAAATATTGTGAGAGCTGTAAAGGAAAATCCCCATAACAAGTCCATGACATCACCAACAATCTCCACAGAGCAGTAGTAAAGGAATCACAACCCACCGTTTCAAGAAGAATTATTGAGAACATAAGGCAAGATGCAAAGCTCTCATCAGCAGTAAGAAACAGAAAACCAGACTGGAATTCACAAAGACGTACAGATCTGAGCCACTAAAGGTCAGGAACCAAGAACCTCTACCACAGTGATGGAAATGCCAAAGTGTGGAGGACGAAAGGATCTGAGCAAGATCCCAAACAGGCTGTTCAGTGACGCATGGTGGCTTGGGCTGGCATGGATGCTTCTGGAACAGACTCGCTAATCTTTATTGATGATGGAACTCATTTTATCAGATGATGATTTACAGAGAAATGCATCCAGTCTAATTTAGAGAAACTTTATTTTGCAGCTAGACTGATTCAAGGATGAGTCAAACATGCTGCCAATACAACCAAGGATTGGAATAGCTGGAAGGTCTGAGATTGGCCAAGTCAATCGCCAGACCTCAACACAGTCTTTCATCTCCTTCATCTCCACCGAAGAGAGAAACTTCCCCAGAAAAACACCTAACAAAGCTGCGGGAAAAGCATCCCAAAAAAAGCATGCAACAGTCTGGTGATGTCAGTTTGATGCAGTTACTGTAAGTAAGGCAAATGCAACCAAATAACAATCTGTTCCAATACTCTCGCTCACCTAAAGAATGGAGGGGTCTTCCACCATCTAGGTAATGTTCCAATTTGTTTAACACATCTAGATGTGAATATCATGAAATCAAAGCAGAAATTCCCATCTATCGGTAGATCTCAAACCCAAATGTCTAACAATGAGCAAAATGCATGGCTTTGCTATTCCAATACTTTTGGAGGGGACTTTATATATGATATGACATGGTTTGTTATGTGAATTATATTAATACAGCCAAATACTTTTGGAATCAGTCTTAATGTTGTTCCACTTTTAATGGAAATTTGACAGTTTCATTCAGTTTTAGAAATGTAATGGTGAAACAAAAGAAACAGTCAATTTTAATACTTGTATATATGATAGCCATACGTAAAAGTGGGGAGGATCTTACCTGTGCTGGTGTTTCCGGGAGGCGGGCCTGGGAGGTGGGGGGAGGGGTAAGAAGAAGGCTCAAAGGATTGCGGGGCAGAAGGGGAAGGGGGCAGCATGCAAGGGTATGAGGGGGCCGACTGACCAGACAATTCAAATTCATGCCATAAAACAGAAATTCACGATAAAACATAACCGGAGTGAATATTAAGGAAAGGAGAGTGGGGTAGAGGGAAAAAAGTTGTTTTTAAGAATGAGATTCATTTTGACAGAGGAACACTGAGTACTTTAATAGGTTTATCATTTATTTTAGTAAATAAAGTATTAGTTTAGTGTTAGTTTGGTGTCTGGAGTCTTTTGTTGCTGGAACCACAGGAGGGCAGCATTTTTAAACACCAAAAAAAGGTAGGAACAAAAACATGCTCAATAAACAGAATATTTTGCCTTCAAACTAATTTAGAGAGCACAGTCCATGCCACATTCAGTTACAGTGTAAACACATATCCTTACTTTTTAAAGAGTAACATATGCAAAATCTGCTTAAACACTGATTCTGTGTTGTGATTTGTTTGTACACTCGAGAATAATTTCGCAAGTGTTATTGTGAGCTTCCTCTAATCAAATAATCACATGTGCATCAGAAACTACACGAGTAACATGATGTCCTTTTCTCCAAATCCTAGACAGCTCTTCCAGCTCCGATTTGTTTTTAAAATGCAATTCACATTTCTGAGAAATCAAATAGGAACTCTAAGAGCTTTCTAGGATCCTGAGAAAGCATTAAAGATGTCATTTCTCTACGGAAATGCAATACTGCATGCTCAGTGTATTTATTTCTTCTCTTGTAAAGATGTTTAAATGTGGCAGGGACTCTTCACTATATTATTATTCCCAAACTTAATCATTTTTGGAATTTGATATGTTTGAACATGTTATAGTGATAAAAAAAAAATACATTATGTGCTATAGAATAAAAGAAAAGAAAAGAAAATTAGATAAAATAAAATAAAATAAAATAAAATAAAATAAAATAAAATAAAATAAAATAAAATAAAATAAACATTACCTGTACTCCAGAATAGACAGAGAGTGAACTGTAACTAGGGAGAGTTGTTTCACTTTGATTGATCATAGAGCCTACGAACACATACACACACATACACACACACACACAAGAAATAAAATACATTATTAACATTTTTAGGTGTTAGATCTAGCATCGTTTTGCATCTATATGCATCTATCTAGATGGACATCATAAAACCTAAAATTGTGTGTGTGTGTGTGTGTGTGTGTGTGTGTGTGTGTGTGTGTGTGTGTGTGCACCCATCCAGGGTATATTCCCGCTACATGCCCCATATATTCCTAGGATAGGCTTTGGACCAACTGTGACCTTGACCCTTCTGAAAGGGATTCATTTAAGGTTGTAAGAATACACACCTGCACTGTTACTGTGCTGCTGATAGAGGGCTGAGTTAAAGGAAGTGCTAAGCGGAGTGTGTGTTTGGGAGCACGATGTCCCGCCTCCAGATTTCCTCTGGTTACGCAGCTTCTCTTCTCGTCTCCATTTGGCTCTTCGATTGGAAAACCACACCTGTCAGTCGATCATGATGTGGAGAGACACACAAATGTGGCACATGAGACTTAAGAGCTATCATTTATGTTTTAGAAGCAAAGTTAAATTCGATTCAATTCAACTTTATTTGTATAGCACTTTGAACAATGGACAGTGTCTCAAAGCAGCCTTTAAATATTTTAAATTTATTTTTATTGATCTCTAAATGTGGTACATATTTATACTGCATCCATATCATTATTCTACTTAATTCTACAATGGTTCCAGTTTTACTTCAGCCTTTAACATTTATGCATTGTTAAAGCCTGATTTCATTACCATAACACAGAAATGATCATAAAGACCAGGGTTAATGCAAGTTCATACTTGGATCCGTGCTTCTGGGAGGTCGATTTTATTTGCTAGACGTTCTCGTGCAAAGACGTCAGGGTAGTGTGTTCTCTCGAATTCTGCAGAAGGAAAGATATTAAAGATTGAAATAAGGTCAGACAGAAGAGCTGACAAAATCCAGATTAAAACACATATGAGAGTAATACACTGATCAGGAATAACATCCTGAGCAGTGAGAGGTGAAGTGAATAAGACTGATGATCTCCTCATCATGGCACCTGTTAGTGGGGGGGATATATTAGACAGCAAGTCAACATTTTGTCCTCAAAGTTGATGTTAGAAGCAGGAAAAATGGACAAGTGTAAGGATTTGAGTGAGTTTGACGAAGGGCCAAATTGTGATGGCTAGACCACTGGATCAGATGGCCGGGTGCTTGTGCGTCTCTTACCTGGGGAACACATGGCACCAGGATGCACTATGGGAAGAAGGCGAGTTGGCAGAGGCAGTGTCAGGCTTTGGTCAATGTTCTGCTCGGAAACCTTGGGTCCTGCCATCCATGTGGATGTTACTTTGACACGTACCACATACCTAAGCATTGTTGCAGACCATGTACACCCTTTTGTGGAAACGGTATTCCCTGATGGCTGTGGCCTCTTTCAGCAGAATAATGTGCCATGACACAAAGCAGAAACGGTTCAGGAATAGTTTGTTGACCACAACAACCAGTTTGAGGTGTTGACTTGGCCTCCAAATTCCCCAGATCTCAATCCAATCCAGGATCTGTGGGATGTGCAGGACAAACAAGTCCGATCCATGGAGGCCCCACGTCACAACTTACAGGATTTAAAGGATCTGCTGCTAACATCCTGGTGCCAGATACCACAGCACACCCTCAGGCATCTAGTGGATTTAAAAATGACTTTCTAAAAACACTTCTAGTCTAACATTGTTGAACTTAAGAACAGACCTAAGGTACGCTACAAAGACCAAAGCCACAGTTATCCATTACTGAGAGTTGCTGTAAATCTTCCTGGATGATCATCAAAATACTGCATTTTTATCAGAAGTAACATCAAGAGAGTGAAAGCCAGGTTATAATAATAAAAAAATACTTCTATATTTCTATAAAAATCTATATTTTAAACAAAGACAGCTTTTATACTAATGTGTGTTTGCAGCCAGAAAAGGAAGAGTTCAACTCGGAAAAAACATGTGCAGAGTGAGAACATCATGATCCAGTGATGAGAGACGTGTAGACCATGAGTGGAGAACGAAAGCTACAAAAATCACATTAACTTGAATTTATCTTAAAATGAATAAATTGTGTATCTATTTAAATAAATAAATAAATAAATAAATAAATAAATAAATAAATAAAAATCCCATGAATAAAAATAAATAGAAATAAATCCCACATTACAAAAGTTATAAATGCTATCCAGGTATTAAACATATTAAACTGTCAGAAGGCCACGATTCCATATTTGTCTGATAAACATGTCAAGTTTCTGATGTTCAAACATGAACTATGAATAATGAATTATATCTGTGAAAACTTTTCGTGTTTCATGTTTCTGGTAGCTGAGAACATTTCTGGTCAAAATTGATGAACAAGTTGACCAAGAAAGCTGAAGAACCTTACTTCCTGCACATGTTCACAAGCTAGTTGTATTATGTTATGCATGGATGATCGTTTGTAATTTGAAAAAATCTGATTTTAGCATCGCAAATTGTTCTATTGTATTCGTAAGCTAATAATATTATGAGGTTATCATGCTGGTTGATTTCTTTCTTGCAGAATTTACATATGAGCCCTGATATTATATATCACTAAGTCAAGTGAGCATGACATGAGCATTTCTATTTAATAGTTTCTAATATCTTGTCTCCTAAGTAGGTCTGAGGATAAACAAGGAATCAAACTTCTTAGTATCAGCAAGAACTTTATTATAAAGGTAAAGCCAAGAACACTGAAGAACATGCCCATGGGAGGGACAGATTTGCCACCTCTTGTCTAATATTTAGAACTTACTGGTTCAAACTCTCTTTATCGTCACTAGATGTCGCTCTACCTCTGTAGATTTGCCTTTTAAAGCACATAAAGGCACTGAGACCACACTAGATCAGACTGACCATTAGAGATGTCTCTGCTTACCTCATCCCTTATCGCTGTTTGGGTCAATCTATCAAAGAGTTTCAATAATCTTTTGACACACTCACTAGGTGTGATTTGGGTGGATATTTCCTCAGTGATGTGAAACATCTGGTAACCTCCTCATGCACATGTGCAAACATGCCATATGATCTTCCCACAAAATCAACAACAGTCATGTAAGGTAGCAATCTTTTACTCTTCCTTCTTGTCTGTACACGTCAGACTACATGAACTCGATATGGAGCTATACATGTAGCCGTTATGCCCTGGTGCCCTACAAAGCTGCATGTAATCTTTCAATGCTTTCTACTATGACGAGGTTCCTCTATAGTATGCTCACATTCAGCACCAACCTTGAGTCACATTCAGCACCAGGACATGACTTAAAAGGCAGACTCTTTTTATCTTTATTAAAACAAGTGATTCTTGTCCAATTAAAGAGACACTTTCTTCTAAATTGTGAGAAAAATATTCCTTCTGAATTCTGCTTTCTAGTTTCTTTTCCTTTGCTTCTGAAAACATGCACTTGACGTGGATTCTACTCCATACTAGTCTATAGCTCCTTGTTGTTTTAGGTAGCTTTATGTCTTTATGTAGCACTGGAGATCCTGGATGATCAGTGTTTTTATTTCATTGTGTACTTCACCAGCTATATATGATCGAAATTACAATTTAAAAAAAAAAACTTCTTGACTTGACATGTCTAGCCAAAACTTGTTAAACTTTTGAAATGAATGCCCTTACGAAGGATGTCCATTTCACTGGGTGTTTAAACTAGGAACAGCATTCTGCAGGAACTGAAACATGGCAGCAGGTATTGCTCTGCTAAAATCAAAGATCCCGGAGTTGATACTGGATCATGTATTTTTAAATAGTTCAGTGCTCAGGAATCTTTCTCGTCCCTTATCAGAGGACTGTGAGGATGCTACGTCTAGACTGTGGCCATGACAAAAACACATTCCTTTGCACAGCACCTGATTTGCACTATGGCACAGTGCGCTATGCCTCACTTGAAGGGCATAGGCTGGTGATGAGACACAGCTGCAAACACCACTCCCTGGCTTTCAATTACATCACTGATGCATCCATGCTGCTCCAAGAGGAGGCAATCAAATCAAAATCCTGCTCTTCAGCCTCACCCTAACAACACAGGTGATTTCATGGTGCCGTTGATGGTGATTGGTATCAGTATATTGTTATATTTAGATTCAGAATATTACAATGTTTGGATTGTGTCCCTTTTGTGCATGTTACAGCACTGGGTCTAACACCATGAACACCATGTGGCTAGATTCACTAAAAATGGTAGCCACTTCTTTACCCATAAAGTATGGTGGATATTATTATGCTTCTCAATAATTTTCAGCCATGTGCAATGGCATTGAGGATGCTAGGACTGGTGAATGCTCTATAGCTTCTGGAGTTTCAGATGCATTCCAGAAGTAGATTATAAGTCTATGGCTGGACCCCAAACACTGTGGACTTGAGCCTCAGGGACAGGAACCCAAACCATGCTGGCAATGTAGACATTGCAGACATGTAGGTGGTGCATTCGGCTCTAAATTCTTTTAGCCAGTTTTCAGATATCACAGATGCCCCTTAAATGCTAATCCATTCAGCTAAAGATAAGAAAGTGAACTATTTCAGCCATCACAGTAGAATATGGACAAGCAGTTCCACCTTTCCTCAAATAAGCCCATTCATGTCTGAGACCTACTCGTCTGGCACCTGCACCAGATCTTGGACAGGTTTGACGAGACAAAGTAGAGTTTTTCACCAGTGCCAAGTCAACTCACTGTTACTTGTGGCTCTCAGTCTGCTTTTTCTCCAGAATCCTGTTTTTGGTTGCACAATGGCCAACAAGACCTTGGTTTCCATTGCTGTTTTCACTAGTAGTCAGTGAAACACTCTCAGATGACAACATTTGGCACTGGCCAGGACATCTATGCCTGTGGGTCTGACCCATCAGCCTGAATTCCCAAATGAGAACTGGAATCTAACAGTCTAGGAAACTGTTCTGAATGCAAGTTCCCCAAGCACATGGGTCTTATGCATATGCATATGCCCTTTAGTAGATCCAGTGTATCAGTAGCCTGATCTTTCTACAGAGATCATTCTACACTGAAAGGCCATTGCAGTACACCACACCAACGTTGAAATAATGTCAGCTATTATAAAGACACCTCAAAAAGTCCATACATATAAAATCATATACTTCTATAGTTCCAGGTTTTGTCTGTACTGATCATTTATATGAGAATAATATGTGTATTAAAATTAAAATCAAGTAGTGAACAGAATATTAACTTGACCCACAGTATATCTACAGTACCTTTCTCCAGAGCCTCAATCTGCTCCTGAGTAAAGCTGGTCCTGTTCCTCTGCAGTTTCCTCTTCAGCTGCAGCCGCAGCTGCGATTCTTCACCGTCGTCCCTCTCCATCTGTACTCTTCCTCCTCCTGTCCCCATCCCGGGGTCTGTGTCCACCATGCAGCCATCAGACACTACCAGCAAGAGATTTAGTTTGTATCACCAAATTCATCAAATGAAATGATGCATAATTAGTATTGTTTATTTTATTTCATAGGACAGTCTCAATTAGTTATACATCGTTTAAGGTGAAAGAGGCCTTAAATATACGGAAAATATACTCTTCTTATTAAATTCAGATCATTTAAGAAATCGTAAACTGTATGGTGAATTTCTTGAGTCACATTGTGTTTGAGAAAGTTTTAAATTAAAATAAACTTGTACTACTACTATTAGGAAGAAGAAGAAGAAGAAGAAGAAGAAGAAGAAGAATTGAACCACTGCAAACCAGAAAATAATACATACCCAGATGATGGATGCGCAAAATTAGCCAGTATAATGTATTACATAAAAGCTCTTGTTCATGGTTGTGCAAACATTGCACCTTGTGCTACAATACATTCAGACTCAAATATGGCAAGTAAAGTCACCTGTGCTGTGATGGCTGGCAGCAGTGTTTTGCTGATGGTACCAGTCACTAGGCATGTTCCAGTTCGAACTACTTTGTAAATTCAGCATGGTTAACTTCTCAAACATCATACACTAGGCTTTTTAATCTAGAAAGAAATAGAGATAAACATATAAGCAACTCTTGACCTCTAACTATTGAGGATCGTGAGAGAAAGAGAGAGAGAGAGAGAGAGAGAGAGAGAGAGAGAGAGAGGCACGAATCTACACGTTTGGCATTAAAAAGAATTAGCATCATCCTGACAGCGAAAGCTGGAGTGTGTGACATGAACAGAAAGAATCCTCGAGTGTTGTACGCTTATACACAGTGCAAACACTAGTGTTGTTAAGTGCACTGCATTAGAAAGACAAAGTGATAATGTAGGGCACAACTGTAGGGCTCGGCCACATTTAGGAGCTTAAATATAAGTCAAATGTGAATATGTGTCTAAATCTATTAAAAAAAGATTTAAGTTTTTTAATAGAGAGTAGTTATTTAAGTAGATTTTAGAAGACTGAAAAAATGTAACCTTATTCATCTATCTAATGCTTGTTTTAAAGTAATTATAAATTATTATCATTATGGGAATAAACACAAAAATCCTGGAAGCAACTAATTGTAAAAATAAGGGTGTGCATGCCATTATGGTCTTTAACCCAGGTCCAAAGGTCTTCTTTAAAATTGTTCTGCTTTTGTGTCTCCACTTTCGGTTTTCTCTGACGATACGGATACAAAATTCTACACGCTCCTTCGATGACAGAAAAAAATACAAATGAAGTTAAAACAAACTCACCAAATGTCAATTTATGCACAGGACGTCATGTAACCTGATGCCAAAGTCATTGCTCTTCATAGAACACAGGAGTTTTATCCCGCTTCTTCTGTTTGTTGACAATGGACTGTATGTTTGTAAGATAGAGGGTGGATAGCAGGGTAAAAAACGGTAGAGAGAGAGAGAGAGAGAGAGATGGAGAGAGTTAGACGGAGTGGAAGAGAGTGAGATGGAGGGGGGGGCTCCAGAGAGAATTGCGTCTGCGGGCACTTATGTCCTCGCAGCAAGAGTAGGATAGAGAGAGAGAGAGAGAGAGAGAGAGAGAGAGAGAGAGTAGGTGACACAGTGAGTCAACATCAGTGTCAAGTTTAAACTTAATGTCACAGAGGGGAGGAAGGGAAGAGAAAGAGGAGCAATGGAAAGACGAGAGATAATGGAGAGTTTGCAGTGGAAAAAAGATAAAATGGGGATGGTGAAGAATAATTCTAAATGAATATTTAACAATTTGACAATTTAATAATTAACATCCTTACTAATCCATTAGGTATAGTGCTACAGCATAGTGTTTATGGTGTGTATGCATGTGCCTAGAATGTGGGGATGTAAAAATGTGTAGGTTCCTTAATAATAATAATAATAATAATAATAAGAAGAAGAAGAAGAAGAAGAAGAAGAAGAATACAACTGATAATATTTTGTCCAATCGCATGACCTTATGTAAGAATATGTGTATCTGAGAGGGTAATTATGTGTACGGTTTCCAATATTTCAAGTAGTTCCCATTATTATAGACTCACCCTGTTTGAGTCAGGCTAAAATTGTTAATATTTTCCCAGGGATCTGTGTGCCCTGGATTTGAACTCGGATTCTTGGAAAATTTTAAATTTTGATTAGGCTGGTTCCTCATTATGTCTTCGATGTGTCTTCCACATACTATCTGAAACTGAACAAAGAGCTATAGGTTAACAAGCCTGTAAAGATGACCCGCTTCCCTCGTTGCAGTTAATTAATTTGGCCAGTGCTTTTAAGATGCTATATTGAGGTCATAGGAGGTGATATGGAGAAGATCCACATTTCCAAACGTTCCACTTGTGTCCCACGAGACTCTACGCTTGGTTTTCTTCCATTTTCCTTCTTAGTGATGCATTATCTTAACAATTTTTCAACTAGAATTATGCTGAAATCATTCAAATCATCAGATACAGCTTTGTACATCCAACTACAGTATACTGCGTTCACAGAGTGACCTGTTAGTTCTAGTGTAACGGAGGCCAGCGGAAGGTGCTGTGCAGGTAAACCTCACTCCCCTCATCTCAAGAGGCGCACTAGTGCCCGCCTTCCATGCTGGAGACCCGGGTTCGAGACCCGCTCAGAGCGGGTGCGAGTAGGACCCAGGGGTGGTTACACTAGTTACAATGCGTGATGTCTTTCTCATCAAGTCACCTGCTGTCCCCTTTGGCCCACCACCCCTTGCCTTCATGGTCAGTGGTTCTCCAGCTTATGTTGTGAGATCTCCCCTGAACTTCAGGTGTTGGGAGGAACTCCAGTAGCTGGTGGATCAGGTGGGGTATGGTCCAAATGGCTGCCACTGATGTTCTGGACCTACTTGCCAAGCTAGAATTCCATTAACACTTCCTAGCCTTTAGGCATATCTGACCGGTCCAGTTGCCTCAGAAGTGGCAAGGATGAAGGATTCTCCAACCACATCATCTTTGCCAGTGACAGTGTACACTCTGTACTCCATCTCTTCTGAGCATCAACATTTGCTATTCATTTACCAGATCAAAGTATTCACATTTGCTCAGTAATCCCCGTGTCACACAGACATTTCCTTGCCACAGATCCAAATATAATATTTTGTTTTTGATGTTTATTCCCTCTTCTCCTGTTCCTTTTAGTTAATGTTCTTGTACTCATGCATACAGACACAGTCTCTAAGACCAGATAACTGGTAAAGATGAAGATCAATGGGTTCATTGGCATAGGCCAGGGTTCTCCAGGCTTATTCCAAAGGGCACATGTGGGCACAGGTTTTTATTCCAACCAAGCAGAAACCACACATGAAAAGTAAACTGAAAGCCAAGATCATCTTATTAAACCAGTGGAATCAGGTGCTTGATTGAAACAAAAACCTGCACCCTCACCAGCCCTTTCTGAATAAGACTGGACGCCCCTGGTATAGGCTTTTGGATATTTTGATGCCACCACACCCCCTAGTCTCTCACATGATGGTAGATTCGTGTGCTTTCCTGTTGTCCCAGTGTAACCCCTCTCCTTTATTCTGTATCTTCTGATTCTCACTTCATTTTACCTGATCAAGTCTGTCTCCTCTGCTGTGCAAGAGCCAGATCCTTGTGCAGAACCTCCCTGTAGCAGGCAGGGGTAGGCACAGGTTAGTGTGGGTCTGCAGTAAAAAGGGGTTTGAGGACAAGCTCGAGGCACACCTGTGTCCTTTTATCCCATGTATATTTATGTGATTTTCTTTTTCTTTGTCATTTTCTGAGCAGTGAGGTGAGTATGTGAGTCTGTGGCTCATAGCAAAGTCAAAGCCAAGCAAAAAGTGAGTGAGTTGGAAAGGTACAGTGAGATTTATTTAGGGTTCCTGTCTAAAATTGTCTATGTATTGTTTTGGGCTGTATAATGTATAAACTAAACAATATATTACATATCGTAATTACAATATGTGAATATTTTTCTATTTGTACAGACAGGACAGTGTATGAGGTGCTATAAATAAAATCTATGCAATATAACGAACAAGGTATGTGCTTGAGGGATCTTTTATGAGTGAATAAATTAGCCGCTAAAAAAAAAAGAAAGAAATGTGAATAAAATTAAAGGGGATGCCATCTTATTTTATATCCACTCCACTTGTTTCCTGTCTCTGGCTATCGCTCATGCTGCTACACACGTACAAGCACACACAGATGTTTCATATTTATTGTTTTTTTGTTTGTTTTTTTGTAGTGCATTTACTTTGACCTCGGAATTCATATAGCTAAATAATGCCTAGAATTAATGCTAATAAAAAATATTTATTTTAATTAAAGAAAAGAAAGAAACCAATAAATAGATAGACATAGCCTTTTTGGTCCTGGAGTGCAGATTTTGAGTAAATAATAATAATATTAATAATAATAATAATAATAATAATAGGGATTTGTTTTAGTTTGTGTTTTATTTTGTTGGTTGTGGTGTGGATTTGTAATGGTGCTGCATGTGTCTTTGTGTGACTGTGTAAATGTGTGTATGTCTGTGTATCTCCTCACAGAGCTTCATATAGCTTTAGGGCATGCAATTTTTTTGGATCTCGTTAGTTCATTCCTGTCACCCTCTTTTTCTCTTGCTTCATCTCTTTCTCTCTCTCTCTCTCTCTCTCTCTCTCTCTCACACACACACACACATACACACACCATCCTTCTCTCCTGGTCACTTGGTCTGTTCCTATTGTTTCTCTCTTTTTCATGCCGTCTCTGTCTTTATCTGAGTTTTTTTTGTGTTGTTGTTATTATTAGTGACATCACAACCACCACATTTCTTTTTTATTTCTCATATATTCTGTCTTTCATGCCATCCCTCGTTCTCGCTCTTAAGCTACATCCGTTCCTCATTATCTCTCAGTAATTGCTCTCTCAATCTTTTACTGATGATTTCATTTTTGTTGTCATTTTATCCTGCTTTCTTTCATTCCATAACTTTTGCATGTGACCGTTCGAATGTCGGGAGCCGAGCGGTCGTGAAGGGAGGTGGGTATTAGGAGTGGAAGAGTGCGATCACCATGGTAACAATGCCATGACAAATATTCATCAAGTCTTTAAAACAAAAAACGAAGGCAATATTTCAGAATGTGAACAGTCACATCATGTGAAAAAAGTGGCATAAACTGAGTAAGAGCCAAAATGTGGTGCATCTGCAGTATGCTGAGTGTTCTGTGTATACAGTAGGTGTCTACGTGCGTTTGTGGTTCTTTGCGCTTCAGCACATCAGCTCACGTCATAAAAAAGATCATCTCTTTTCCTTTTTGTGGAAGGTTTCACAACTTTTTCCCCCATCTTCATTTCCAAAACTCATTCTTCCTGCTGTTGTTTCTCTATCCCTCTCCCTTTTGCTTCCTCTTCCATGATTGTGTTGCCGCAGGCGACACCGTTGTGCATCGTCCCTCGCCTTCCCCTTCACCCCCCTAATCCCCCCTGTCCCTGTCACCTTCAATTGGGTTGTGAAAGAAGATGCAGAGCCTGGGGCTGACAGAGAGAGAGATAGAGAGAGAGAGAGAGAGAGAGAGAGAGAGAGGACAGTGTGGAAGAAAGGCAAGCAGAGCCAGACAGATATACACAGCAAAGGATACAAAGAGAGAAATAAAAAGACAAAAAAACATACAAACACTCTTTGACCTTTTTCTTTCCTTTTTCTTTCCTTTCCTTTTCCTTCTTCTTCACTTACAAGGTATATCTACAAAGTGAATCAGTTACCTGATGTAAAGGCAAATCAGAGAAGCTAGGTATACCTAATTAACTGACCACTGAGGACAGAAAAAGAGAGGGTGAGAAAGAGCTCAGAGAGAAAGACGTGTGATGTCATGCAGTGGTCATCTGGACTGAACACGTTGGGCTACGAAAATTAAGGGAACTGGAAAGGATTAAATCAACACAACTAGCTAAAATTTGGGTAAAGGGTCATTATAAGATGCCTTCAGTGTCCTCACTAGAATCAGAATTCTTGAAAATATTGTAGAGCCAAAAAAACATTTATGAATACATGTGTATTAAGAAATTTGCCCCAGGATGTACTTTCGATGCAGATTTTCTTTCTTTTCTGATTTAGTATAGTAGATTTCGGCATCGCACAGGCGCTGCTTGATCATATAAATAACATTAACCAAAAAAATGAATATTTCTCTGTATTTTCTCACAGTCATCTACAATGTACACCATATGGCCAAAAGTTGTGTATGGACACCTGAGCATGTTATACCCAATTTAGTCCAATTTAGTTTAATAATGTCCACTCTAGGGATTAGTGAGGTCAGGCACTGATGTTTGGTGAGGAGATCTGGGGTTTAGTCTGTGTTCAATGTTCAGTGTTCTGTGTCCCAAAAGTGTTCAGTAGGGTTGAGTCACGGCTCTGGAGGCAGGACACTCGAGTTCTTCCTCTCCGACCTTGGCAAACCGTGTCTTCATGGTCTGCTGTCCCAAAGCTTTGATCATATAGTACATTTCATATAGTGCCTTTGTATTTATGATGGATTTTCATGCATGTCCATGAAATTGCTGGCCACCCTAATAATAATAATAATAATAATAATAATAATAATAATAATAATAATTATAATAATGGGGTAACACCCTTTTGAAACGCCTGCATTTTAATATTAGTAACATCCTAACCACCCTATATTTACCTTAGATGGACTAAAAGGAGCTTCATGCACTGTACATACAGTATGTACACTTATATTTCTTATTTCTGTTAATTACAGGAATAATTGAGTGAATTCCACCATAATACGGTCAAATATTCTGGGTTTGTGAAATAATCTGAGGTCGCCTCAAACAATTCAACACTTTGCTGTCATCATTAGATGCAACATTTAGATAAAATCATTCACACTGTCTCTGTCTACCCTGGATCCTCCCTGACATTTAAAAAAGAGAATACAAGAGAAATAGTCAGTGTAATCTGTTATTTAATGTCTTTGTGTACATAATCTGCGCTATTTGGGGCCATTAATGATTGTAGTTTAACACACACACACAAAATAGTTCATTGAGTCATCCATGCTATTACAAATTTATAGGTATTTAATACACAGTTAAATTGCCCTGATTTAAGCTCTGTGTTAAACAGTGTTAACAAGGAGCAAGGAAAAAGAAGAAAGTAGAAACGTGAAGAGTATGCCAAATGGGGGAAATGGAAGAGGTGAATGGGTTAGCCAGGGCCTGAGCTAGTCAGAGGCACCACCCAAAACCATAGATGTAAAAAGATCAGGAGATCAACAGCATCACCAACAACATGCCTTAGTGAAAGTCAATGAGATCCTGATATTTCCATCATACTGTATGCATCATCTGTATGCATTATACTGGCCAATGATTGGCTGAATAATGTGTAGTTGTGCATGCAATCAGTTTGATTTGTTTTTTTTCTATACACCAATATAATATTTTAACGATTAGTAACCTCTGAGTGAGACATATCATTCATTATGATGTTAGCCTCCTGGGAAAAATTGCATACTATTGAATCAGACGTCTTTCCCGGACAACAGAAGCTGGTTTCTAGATATCTATCTATCTATCTATCTAGGGTGTCTTCTCTATATTCTGGTTCAAGCATATGGATCATGCAGAATAAAGTCAGTTGCCCTGAGAAAATGAATAGTGCCACACTGGCAAATTAAAGCTCTGGTACCTGCAGTGTGGCTGCTGCCCCAGCTCATGTGCTCACTTAATAACTATGGGGGCCTAATTACGATGATAAACAAGCTAAAGAAGACCATCACAATCTATAAGAAAATGGCTGAACCTCCAAAATGGCTCAGCAGCATTGGGCTCTACAGCTAAGGCATCCTCAACTTTCCAGTTTTTTAGTGGTGCACCAAAGTTCTTGAGATTGATGCTGACAGTCTCACAATCTTTGTAAACCTGGAGGATGTGGGCATTACTAAAGGCAACCCAGCAGGCAAAGATGGCACCCCAGCACAAAGATATATTCGGCCAGTTATATCAAGGCCTTTGTCTTGTAGCCAACAAGCTCTGAGCACCACACTCTTGTGATCGAGGAACCAGCTTAAAAAGAACAGGCTACAATGTGTATAAAATCTGTGACTGAGAAGGTAGAGAAGACTTCTTGGTAAGATGCATAGTCCATGTAAGCATTTAGATCCAGCTTCATCAACAGAGCCACATATGATATCCTGCCATATCACAAAACCTAAACCAGTGATAAGGTGAAGATCCAATGTGCCCTCTATGCCCCCCGAGCAGCAGTGAAACACATTATAGTTGGTTGCAAAACAAGCTTGACACAAACCTAATACACCTGACAGCACAACATTGTGCTTGTATGCCCAACAGCAGTGTTGGAACCACAGCAGATACACAGTGTATTACCTACCCCTACCTCCTGAAGTACGTCAGTTAACATTTTTCAGGGACGACCAGATTCATTCCAAGCTACACACAATTATAACAGAGTCCAGGAAGCTGGATGAAGCATTGGACTGGAAGAAGGTGGCCGATCTGGGCTAAAAGCTCTGTTTCCAATCTTTGATTGCCTTAACAAACCTCAGACCTGACTTACTGTTGGATTCCCCTTATTAGATGCTAAAGTTTGTGGTGGACACTAAACAACGAGGCTGAAGATTCAGAAATCATTCAGTAGTTTAAAGTTTTATGTTACGTTCAAATAGCTATGTACATTGGTAGCAAGTTCCAATCTGTGGATTAGAACGTGTTTACAGACAATTGTGGCTTTAGATATACTTTTTCTGGGAAGTATCTGCCTGACTATATTGTTGACATTGACCTATGGCCTTGGTGTCATCAGTGGGTGGCCAGAGAGTATATAAATCATTTGTGCCTTTTGCTGGGAGCCACTGACTGCCCTAGCTATGATTAAGTAACTCCTCTAAGAATGGTATGTAATTGAGGCATCAGAGTCAAATTCTGTCTGTTGCTTTTCAGAGCTTGTTTTCTCAGCCATGGTGTTGTGCAGGGGGAGTAAAGCACTATAGCTGCTTCAGTATTCCTCATGTCTCTTGGTACAGTGCACTTTCTTTCCAGGTATTGTGTTCTAATTTGTGCAACTATCATGGAATTCAATAATTTGGGTTTTGTTTTAGCTTAAATTTATCACAGGGTATGCAGTTGCTATGGTTGCATACAGGGAGTACTTAAACATAAGGTTATAATCCAGGATATTGCAGCCAGTTTACGATAGTTTGGGACCCTTTCTCTGCTAGATTATGTTGATATAGTTCCGTATTTTAACTGAATATATCTCTATCTTGTGTGTATCGCAGGGTGAAGTGCTGTTTGTGCAGTGGGTCACCTCTGTTTTCATGTTCCTGTGTTTCCAGCAAACTCTGTGGGGCTGTGCTAAGTGTCTGTTTGGATGTCTGGTTAATCTATTTATGTTTTATGTCATATTGTGTGCCAGTTTTATTTATTTTTGTTCTTCTTTTATGGTTTCTTTTCTGAAAGCAGTGATTGAGTTTTTGATTGTTTGTTTTGTTTAATTTGTTTGATTTTTTTTCGTCATTTGTCTAAAAGTCCATGGAATATTCATTTAGGTTTGTTTACTGGAAATGTGTTTTGCAGATCACACCTTCCTTAGATCACGTTTTGTGCTGACCAGTATATATAGACTATACACGATACTGAAGAATCATGTCCAGTATGTGTAAATGGAAATTTGAGTACAAGAGTGCAGGAGTCATAGTGAGTATTGTTAATGGTGTATGGATAATCCTGTACCAAGACACATGATTCTAGAGCTCTTGTATGATGCCTCAACCTGCTTTCTCTATCCGCATTTGATGCTCAACCAGGCCCTTGCTGCCACATACCACCTCCACCCATCTGGCCTTCAGCTAACTCCCCCATGCCTTGGCAGTAGAGGTAATCTACCACCACCATCTGTTCCCTCAGCCTGTGGACCACCTCTAACTAACCACCTTTGATTTGCAGCGCCAGATACCAAAGAGTTATCCATGCACTGGCATCCTTTTTGAGGTAGAACCATTGGAGCAGGTTGTTATCTAAACAGACAGTAAAGGGGTGCCCCAACAGGTGGTATCAGAGGGTCTTGATGGCCAGACACTCCTTCTCTATTGTGCTGTGCTTATTCTCCATCTGGAAGAGCTTTTGGTTGACATACAGTACAAGGTACTCCTCCCTTCCACCATCTGGCTGTGCCTAACCGATCAAGCAGCTCCTCAATGCATGGCATTGTTCATGCAAGAATATTGGACACTATGTTTACTTTTCTAAAGTCCAAAAGGACCCAGACTGACCCATTCACCTCGAGCACCAAAATCACACAGCTGCTCCAATCACTGTGAAACTACTCAATAATGGCCTTATCAAGCTCAGTTTAGAGTACGTGTGACCTTCCGAACTACCTGTGTTCAGGTATATGATGGGGTGGCTGTGTACATCCATGACTAGAGAAGTCTCAATGTTATGCTTAAGTTTGTGAGACTGGCACATCTAAAAACATCCCCTTGCAACCTGTGCTTCCTGGCATAGCAAGGTATGGTCTCCACAAGGGAATGGGATGGAATGAGCTAAGTTTTTCAATCTCCACGACGCATTGTCTGTGTTGTCCTGGGGTCTGGCTGACCAGTTGCAGCACCGCTTTTCTTTGCAGCATGTGCAACCTCTGTCAGCTCTGTCCCTTTCTCATTCAGAAGGGTTCATTCACCTTTGTTTTTCCCTTGAATAGGTGTAAGTAAACTTGCACAGGTGAGTATCATCATGTGATACCTGTTGGCTCACTCTGCCTCCTCTCCCTCTATAGCTAACATTCATCCATTTTCCTGCTGCCACAGAAACATTAGGAACAACAGCTGTCAGTGCAACAAAGATCACAAAAGACAGTGGTAGGCACACTGCAGCAGATTAATGTTACATTTTATCAGTGCTGTGCAAATTGCATGTTTGGGTGGATTGTCCAGATTCAGATATAGTAATTAATGATTAAGGAATCAGAAGTTCTGTGGGAGGAAGCTTGTCCTGAAGCACTCTGTGCTTGCTCTCCTGCTGCACTAGCATTTGCCAGACCGCAGCAAGAAGCACAGACTGTCATGTTGGTCATTCGTGTCCTTAATAGTTTTCAATTCTTTGTATTTTCTTTGTTGTGATGTAAATGTCTTGTAATCTCTGGGGAGCCACTCCTGGGATGCATTCTACAGCCTTCATGACTCTTTGTAGGGCTTGGTGATACTGTTTACATACAACGTAGTAATGTTCTTACTCTCTCCCAGTGATGATCTTGCGGTTTAGCAATTATTTTTCTTAATTCCGACAAGACACAGGTACTTACTAGGATTACATATACTAGGATTACATGTAGCCAGAAGTAGGCTTTCTGATTATATAGTAACTCTGAACGTAATTTCTGTTGTTTCTTAGTGTATAGCAGTAAAAAACCTTGGTGTGATTAGTGAGTCCAGTTGTAATCCACCATGAATACTTTGATGAAAATGTGCGGATTATTTGTTGGTACATCAAATAGGGAAGTCTACAACAAGGGGAAGATCTTTCTCAGTTATTAGACGGCCTTCTAATAAGTGTTTGGGACTCCTGTCCCCTTTTGGGTCTGGTTCCTTTCAAGCCCGTGGCTTGCTCGTTAGTATATATGGCTTGCTCATTATATATGTATATAATATAATATTGTGTTAGTCCCCCTTTTCCAGCCCTGACCCATCATGCACTGTGTATTCTGACACCTTTCTATCAGAACCAGCATTAACTTCTTCACCAATTTAACTGCCCATGACCCTGTTGTCGGTTCACCACTGTTCCTTCCTTGGACTGTTCCTTAATAGATACTGACCACTGCAGCCCGGGAACACCCCGGGAGAAGTTTTGGAGATGCTCTGATCCAGTGGTCTAGCCATCAAAATTTGGCCCTTGTCAAACTCGCTCAAATCCTTACACTTGTCCATTTTTCCTGCTTCTAACACATCAACTTTGAGGACAAAATGTTGACTTGCTGCCTAATATATCCCACCCACTAACAGGTGCCATGATGAGGAGATCATCAGTCTTATTCACTTCTATATATATTGTACAGAGGCCAGTACAAGGTCATTTATCATTTTAACCAGTGCTTTCTCTATGCTATGATGAGGCCTAAAACCTGACTGACATTTCTTATTACCATGGCATCTCTTAAGGGATGGGACCGTATTTGCCAAGTAAATAGTCAGCTCTTGAACTTGATAAGTTGGATGCAGAAAAAATGGGCTAAACTGTAAAATTGTGAAATATTTTGAGTGGTGTTTAGTGTATGCAGTGATTAGTACCTATCAAAGGTGGTCCAAGAAAGTACAAGTGGTGAAGTGGTGTCAAGCTCATGGCCACCCAAATCACACTGATGTGCACAGGTGTGTGAAGGCTAGCATGCCTGGTCCAATCACACAAAAAAGCTACTGAAAATCCTAAAGATGGTCAGGTTTAGAAAAGCTGAACACAGTGCATCACTTAGGCTCCACCTTACAACTTACAGGAAATGCTGCCTGAGAACTGGCAAAGAAATAAATGAGGGCAGAAGTGTAAAATCATCCGGTCAATTGCTTTGTTGACGGAAAAAAAAAAAACTTTTAAATATTGCTTAATCCGACAACAGAGTTGTGTGATCATATGTTTATATAAGGGGTACATAGTCTTTGAGTTTTATAGAAATATTATGGACATATAGCGACATAAAATTACTTAATGCGCAATTTATACTTGTTTTTGTTGCATAAGCATGTTTTTGGTTTTGTAAGCAAGCATCAGTGTTTTATATCTAATGCAGGCAGCTTAAGGAAACTAGCAGATGGGGGCATAGCCATGAGGGTGGTGTGGGAAAACTTGAGAATGTTGAAAACAAGTCATACAGCTGCATTCTGGATACATTAATCCAGTCTTGAAATGACAAGTAATTGAACAAGCACCCGAATGACCCTGTGTGGGAAAAAAAATGTAGATCAGTCAAAGCAATGATCAAGGAAAAGGACGGTTGATTGCCAATGCTGACCAGGGGATGAATCACATTGGATGATCTGCAGAGGTTGGGATTAGGTTTTCATCTGATGATCTCCCATCCATGATGAAAGACTTGCTGAGATCTGAGTGGAAACATGAATGAACATCTGAGAAGGTTTTCCTTGCTTCAACACACCCACATCAACTTAATTAGATGATTAGGTAAGGGCTATATACACGCTGTTCTGGTATGTCTGAGATTTGCAGCACTGGAGCTGTGAATCTCTGCTGTAATCAATACATAGGCTGCTATTTTTTATCACTCATGAGCGAGAGAGAGAGAGAGAGAGAGAGAGAGAGAGAGAGAGAGAGAGAGAGAGAGAAGGGGAGTTTACAGGGAAGAAGAAAACAAAAGGGAGTGGCGAATAAAATAGGTGTACTCATATGACTTCCAAGAATGAAAGTCCTGAAACTCACAGAAACTGACCTTAAACAGAAGCAAAACAGAAACTAGAGATGAATAGTGACTCAGATATACAAGAGTCTCTTTTTAGGATGAATGTGTAGTGAACATTTCAACTCGAAATTATAGTAGAACAACAAGATACAACAAGACTGACTGAATCATCGCCATCACGGGGAAACTCGTTACGTAACCTCAGTGTCAGCAAACTCATGTAAGACAGACCCCTACTCTAAGATTGGCTAGATGTGCACAATTCAGTTATATTTTGCTGTGTATAGTTCTTTAAACAATAGACATTGCCTTAAGCAGCTTTACAGAAACTGAGGTAGATTTATATTGAGAGCAGACGGTGTCAAGGAAAATTACCTATGACGACATGAGGGAAAAACCCATTAGACGAGCCATACTCCAAAAGGAACCAATCCACTGCTGTGTTCACCTGACACAGTATTACATCAAACAACACTAAGTCTCTTGAAGGTATGCTCAGTATGTGCATCACAGTCTTTATGATAACAACAGCGCTTACTAGTTAGTCTACAGTATCTAGTGAGATCTCTGAAGCTAGTTTTGGCTCATATATTATTTCTGGGAAGTGCAATATTCAGGGTGTCCTTATAGGACCATTCACCAATCTTAAATGTCAAAGGTAACTAGTTGCATCATTTATAAAATATGATGGTCATGACTGTTTGTTGCTGGTCTAAACAACACATTCATTCTTTGTCTAAAGAGTCTTTTCCTACCTTTTCTGGCGAAATTTTCTAACACCTTTTTTACGCTGAATCAGAAAAAAAAGTTATAGGTACAAGTTATTTCTCATCTAATGAGAAACGGTCAGGGATTTAGGCTTGCTAACCTTTATTTCTCACAAATACACACTGGCTGCCTACTGAACTGGTTTTTCCTGCTTTGAAGAAGTTATTTTTTCTCTCCATAATGTCTGCAGATTTCTTGCATTGAGTGTAGTAGTATATATCTATACATATACCACATACACCAGTATGCAATATTCCCCCAACAAGCTGATGCAGAATATCCAGACATGCAGGTGGTATATACATTTATATATTGACTCGTACCTGCTTACCTAAAATAAGGCCTCTATAGTCACGTGTCATTAAAATGAGTGCTGTGGGCGGAGTTTCACCTTGTGAACCTGTCTCAGTACAGTTGGTATTGGCCCTGGGCTCAATCTCAAACGCCGTCCTCTTGAATATTTAGTGCACTACTGTAAGGCAGAGCCACACCCTGTGTAGTAAACCTAAACAGGTAGCAGGTAGATGTTTGTAATTTGGCCCTGAAGCCGAAACTCGCTTCGTTCTTTCTTGACTTGGTTCTTGAACGAAACCTGGACTGGTCGGAGTTTCAGTGAAGCTTTTTCAGACTTTACATTTCTCGCTTCGGATCAGTTTTTGGGATTTTTTTCTATCTTTCTGTAATTATTCACCAAAAGGGCTCGCAGCTTTTAACTCCAAAAGAAGTCGAGCTTTTTTTCGCTTTCGTGTGAAAGGATGCAGAGTTTCCGCTTTGCTTGGGTTTCTTGCTTGTTATTGCTCGGTGAGTAAAAGTCTGGTCTTAACACACCGGGTATGTGCAGTTTCATAGGTTTTTATATTAAACAAACAAGATTTATCCCTCATGAGAGGTTAAATACGAACATTTTTAATTCTATTACTTATTTAGTATCACACATGTTGCTTAAATATAGGTGCACTACCTGTACGTTACCTGGGGTGGTACACCTCTATTGGGGATTTAGGAAGGTGCACGTGACGCTACTTTAATAGCTTTTAGAGTAAAGTTTTAAAGAATAAAGACTAAATCAGCTATATACCTTTTAATAATGATGCTGTATTATAATTATAAATAATGTAATAAAATGTATTAACGTTTCCTGGGGAAAGAGAAAGACAAGTAGGCTACGGTTGAATTAATTAATTTCTTTATTTATTTACTTTCTTTCTTTCTTTCTTTCTTTCTTTCTTGTGTGCTAGAGGTTTGAAGTGTACATGATCCATCATAGTTATGTGAATGACAATGTAATTTAATCCAGATAAGATTGATATCAATAAAGAGAACGATCAAAACAATGCAAGCATTATAATCTATAATAGAAAATGTAAGCACATTTAAAGTTCAGGTTAGAAACCCAGCCTGGATGAAGGTGCGAATGCATTGTTATTTCTCTTCTGGACAAAAATGTCCGGTAAATCAGCAGTTTCTGTTTTCTGTGGTTTCCTTTAACATTTTCTTAAAGCTCAGTCTCTTGTGTGTTATATTGTATACACAAGAATGTGTGTTTATGTGGTAGGAATTGTTTTAGCCTGTGAGAATTGACATGTTTTTTCTATCCCCCCCCCCCAAGGTCTTTGGACAAGTAATGCACAAGGTAAGTTAATAAGTGTGTGTGTGTGTGTGTGTGTGTGTGTGTGTGACCACTGGTCTGCTTCGGAAACAATGTTGTACCCCACCCCCCTTTAATTCGAACACACAGGACACAAGTATTTCCATATCTCTTTTGAGGAATGACCACAACTATGGGTAAAAAGTGGATTCGTTAGTAGTCCAGTTCATTTGAATTTAGGTCGAGAGATTCTCTTTACATTTGCATGTGCGCAATGAACACAGGCGTCTAAGGAACATCTAACAGACATGCTGAGTTTCTGAGAAAGTTGTAGTTCATATATTAATAGAAATAAAATAAACATTGACATGAACTTGGGCTAAAGCTGAAACTTCTACTATGATTTTCGCTCACACTAGTTTTACCATACATTTATCACTTAAAGTTTTTTTTAATTGAAAGGAAACTACTCCCAATTCAGTTATTGATTTCAGTTCATAATTTAACACAGGAAATGCATTTATTAATATGACTTTTTTAATGTATTTATTTTTTATTTTATTTTATTATTATTTTGAGTCTTTTTGTGCTTCTGTCCTTGATTTCTGTCTTGTTGTTCAGTGTGTTTCTCATTGATTTTTTTTTTGTTTTTGGGGGGGTGACCTTGTTGGTTTCATTCAACCAAAACCCGGTCAACTGTTTCTTTGTGGAAGCTTTATCTGAGCTTAATGATTTTGTTTCATTCACTTTAAATACCTCTCGATACCGTATTGTTATCTGGCCATGTTTTTCCCACCCAGATATTTGGCTAAAAGCATTTCATAGCATAGTTACATTCTATTGAGGTATATAAATTATGTAAACATTTTAGTGTTGATTTCTTGTAAGAAATGATCACACATGGTGACAGGAGAAATCCAACTTTCACTAAGTTTCTGTCTGTTTCTAAAACAACTGATTGTCTCATACAATGACTAATAACTAAATACAGATAAGACGTTTAACAAAACAGATGTTAAATATGTCGCATTCTTGGAGTTTTTCCTTGAAGGATCTAAATCAACACCAAGGTATCTGAATAGCTGCTTTCATGATGCTGTTTATTACTAGAAATGCTACACAAAATAAATTGAGGTAATCAAGTAGCTCCTTCAGATGAATGGGAAATCATTTTTATTATAGCCACTTTAAGGTATTTTAACTGAATTGTTATGCCTAAATAGCCAAACTTGACCAACAATAGCCTCCCGCTGAATCAGCAGAGTCTAACCTGATTTATTAAATATATATATATATATAAAATTTATTTTTTTTAGTGGTGTGCTATGGCAGTAAAGTCACACACTGCTCACCCGATCCTGAACACAGTCAACAGTCTGTTCAATGCCTTTAGCCAAAAATCTCAAAAAATCTAATTGTAAGAATTCACACTAGAACCATACTTCATTCATATCCACTACCTGAACGGCTTTCGCATGCTTGTGTTGCATTTCCTCAACGTTTTCTGTAGCACTGAAAATTTAGGTCAAATGCCGATAATGTGATATGCATGCATCAGTTGTGTGGTCACAGAGCTTGTGAAGCTGCATACCACCACTAAATAGCTTCACCACACAGACTGGCCTAGATGAAAACTGTCAAAAAAGTTGCCAGGCTGCATTTCTACTTATTCTTTGTGTTACTCTGCCGATCGTGTGACCATGAACTGTAGGAACGATGGGCTATAAAATCATGCAAACGGATTAATCAAGACTGCAAAGCAAATTAGTGCAACTTTAGTCTGCATTCATGCATGTGCGTGCAGGTTAGTGTGTCCACAGGCATTGCTGCAACTGTAACCAGAATTACCAGTAAATGGATTATGACCTCATATGTGCAGAATACACAGTGGATTTGCATGTTGTAGATTTGATTTTGCATGGATATAATCACCATTTCTCTTTCATCTACACACCAACAGTGCTCACTCTTCAGCCTAAAGACTTCAGTCCAGACAAACTTTTTCCTCATATGTCTTTTAGGCTTGTCATGTAATGGCTTGATTTATGGAGTGCTACACAGTAGGTTGTCCGTCCAACAGCTTCTTGACTTTTGGATCTTTTTAGACTGACTCTTGGGTTATTTCTTGCCTTCCTGACCAACGATCTAATTTCACATATGCCTAATTTGGCTGGTCATCCAACTTTAGGAATGTTGTTCCATGGAAGGTGTACTTCCATTTCAAAATTACTGAGGCCACTGTGATCCTGGCGACACTCAAAGCCTTAAGAATTATTTTATGTAACTGTTATCATCTGTGCTTTACATAAATTGATCTTTGGCTTGGATTTTGTCCTGACGGTGCCATAGAGGGCCCTTATAAAACCTGGAGCATGCCTTTCCAAACTATGTCTGATCAGTTTGAACAAGTGGACTGTAGTTGTGTTCTAGCTAATTAAAGCAAACAGGATGAACACAATCTGGCGTGCCACAGCAGAGTCTGAGGCTTTTTCAGTGGTTGATTTTTAATTTATTTTTGAAACTATAAATATATTATTTGCCAACGGTTGGCAGCGATATCCATTCAAAAGCTAATCAACAGCACAATAAAGTCTGCAACAAGTCAAGGGATCAGAATATTTTCCGAGCCTTCTTTATGTTATGGGTCTTATTAATGTAGATCGTGGATGTGGAATGTGATGTACTGTAATACTGATATTGTGCTGGATTTGCTTTTCTGAAATATCATGGGTGTTGTAAGAGCTTTGATATACACTGATTTAGGCACATTATGAGCAGTGAGAGGTGAAGTACTAAGACTGATGATCTCCTCATCATGGCACCTGTTAGTGGGTGGGATATATTAGGCAGCAAGTCAACATTTTGTCCTCAAAGTTGATGTTAGAAGCAGGAAAAATGGACAAGAGTAAGGATTTGAGAGAGTTTGACCAAAAGGGCCAAACTGTGATGGCTAGACCACTGGATCAGAGCATCTCCAAAACTGCAGCTCTTGTGGGGTGTTCCCGGTCTGCAGTGGTCAGTATCTATCAAAAGTGGACCAAGGAAGGAACAGTGGTGAACCGGTGACAGGGTCATGGGTGGTCAAGGCTCATTGATGCACGTGGGTTGTGAAGAAGGCTGGCCCGTGTGATCCGATCCAACAGACGAGCTACTGTTGCTCAAACTGCTGAAGAAGTTAATGCTGGTTCTGATAGAAAGTGGTCAGAATACACAGTGCATGATGGGTCAGGGCTGTTTTGGCAGCAAAAGGAGGACCAGTAAAATATTAGACAGGTGGTCATATGCCTGATCGGTGTATCACTGAACAACACTTAGACTGACAAGCACATGATTGGACAATAAATCCTTTGTACTGAATGTTTCGTTTTTTTTCCATTTCCCATGATAAATAATTGTTATATAGATTTTGAATGAAAGTATGATGAACTTTTTATTTAAGTGGATCTAAATATATATATATATATATATATATATATATATATATATATATATATATATATATATATATATATATATATATATATATTTATACTGTGTATTATAAAAATGTCTTGTGATTTACTGCATGATTTGTTTTTATTTTACTCTTGTCTGCAGTTCATGTGTTTTTTTTTTTTCTTTTTATAATTATTTCACTGTATTGTATAGATGCCATGTAGTAATTGAGACTTAAAAGAATCAGAGAAGTAAAATTTTTTTAATTTTTATTATTATTTTTTTTAAACGTGTGTTGCAGAATGCGGCCAGCCGCCTCTCCAGAGTAGAATAGTGGGAGGATATGACGCTGGCATAGGTCACTGGCCGTGGCAAGTTGATATACAGGTACAGTAAATAATGCAGTGCTCTGATTAGACGTGTTTATATGAAATGTTTATTTTATGATGCGCGACATATCACAGTTTATTGTTAATTACATTATTATGCATTGCATAGCCTACATTTAGGCTACCCTCAGATCTAACCTGTATTAGTCATGAGTGTAAACAAATCAATAAACGCACCATACAGTGATTGTAAAGTGCGGTAATCCATGCAAATTATATATTCTGAAGTTGATCCAATTGAGTTTTGTTAGATAATCATCTTCGTCTGCCAAAACTTTGGACACACTTAGAAGTTTGAGTGGAATACGATCTTTGTTCTTTGTGAATTTCTACTCCTGTAGAAATGCTCTGCCTTTGTCCTCACATCACATGTAAAAGATTTGTTTGTGCTACTTCTATTTATTTATTTTGGTCATCCACGCTAATGAATTAGCTTTAGCATACGGTAAACACTGCCTCAAAGACCTGCCTGTTTGAGTTCATGCTAATAACAATAGGTGTAATGAGTATCACAGTATTTCCTCTAACTGATTGTTATCAAATAGCTGACGTGTAATAAAATACAAACTGGGAGCGTTATGGAAAGTTATTTGAGACTAGACCTGGTTATGTGGTTGCTTTGTTTTGAACAGGGCTCATGAAATCTCTCAACCAGTTTTTCTGCTTAAAGTAAGCAAATCTACACGACAGCCTTCATTTCTGTACATACACACATATATACATGTCCGAAAGTGTTGGAACAGCAAGATTCACCCTCACCATGCACTGAAGACACTGGGTTTGGAAATCAAGAAATGAATATGGGCAATAGATCCGAATTTCAGCTTTCATTTCCTGAAATTTACATCTTTACATCTAGATTCAGTACCTTTTGAACCCACCCAATATTTGAGTGGGTTATTTTCAGAAATACTGTAACATGTGACTGACGGGTGTTTCTTTGATTGTGGAACATCTTGTCCCTGGGACATGTCTAAGAAGACTGCGTTTGTTGTTTAAAAAAGGCCAACGTGAAGGCCAGAGAGCTGTCTGCGGGTCTGAAGCTGAAAATATACAATACAACAATTTGGAATGTCCTGAAACAGTAAGAAACCGGTGTACTGGTAAGAAACAACCAGAGGTCGAACTGATACAAACCTCTCAGCAGCAATAAGGAACAGAAGGCCAGATTGGAATTCGCAAAGGAATACAGGGATGAAGCATAATATTTCTGGAACCAAGTGATGGAAAGGGGGAAAGTGTGGTGAAAGTAAAGATCTGCGCATGATCCAAAAACATATCTGAGAAACATGGTGGTGGTAGTGTCATAGCTTAGGTTTGCATGGCTACTTCTGGAACAGACTCGCTAATCTTTACTGATGATTGAACTCATGATGGAGGCAGCAGAATGAATTCAGAAGTCAGAAACATTCTGTATGCCAATTTGCAGGTGGAACTTCATTATGCAGCAAGCCAAAAATCCGAAACAAACACAACAAAGGACTTTATCGAGCGGAAGAAAGTGGAAGTTTTTAGACTGGTCAGGTCAATCAGCAAAGCTTCACCCAACTGAGCAGCATTTCTAACAACAGCTAAAAGAAGCCGTGGTACAAGCCTGGAAAAACATCACAAATAAAGGATCCAGCATGTCAGTGAGTCACCAGCTTGATGCAAGCAAGGCATATGCAATCAAATATTCCTTGCTATTGAAGCTCTTTGTTCCAATACTTTTGCAACCCCCCAAAATGGGTGGAGTGCCACCGAATGCACCATGTTGTTTAACACATCTGTGTATAATCATCAGTTATGGAAGCTTCAATCTATTGTCATATTCATCTTTTGATCTCATACCCAAATGTCTTTAGTGTAAAGCAAAAACAAAAGAATCTTTTTATTGGAATGAACCTGCTGTTCCAATACTTTAGAAGGGGATTGTATATACAGTATGTTTCTACAAGGAAACTTGCCTAGCCTAATTTATGCATGTAGGAACATGTTTTATTTCAGGTTTGGCTTGACTAAATTGTTCATGTTCCCAGCATTTGGTTTTTTGGTTGCTTCTGTTTTCCCTCACAACTAGGAACAAGGTTTTATTTTAAACCACAGAAAAAAGTATTTTTTTCTTTTTAATTTCTTGTATCCAAAATCAAACACGTATAGCTCAAGAGCTTCACTTCATGTTCAAATCAAACTGACTGAACATGGCATGGATTTTGGTAGCAGAATTTTTCCACAAACTGTTGATCTGAAATTTTCACACAAAATAGTCTCTAGAGTTTACACAGAATGGTACAAAATAGCTTTGTATATGCTGATATGAGAGAGATGGGAGGAAATTTGTCTAGACTGGTTTAAGCAGCCAGGATGGATATAATAACTCGAATAATCACTCTTTACAACCACGGTGAGCTGAAAAGCATCTCGAAATATGCAACACATCAAACCTTGAGGTAAATGAGCTACAATAGCAACAGATTTCAGCCATGAACACTGATCTGAGGCTATCTGAAGCAAAGACTCACCCAAACTGGAAAGAAAAATCACCTGATCTTTTTCCCAGTTTTCATCTGTAGCGTGTTAATTTGTAATATACGCTACACAGCCAGAAGTATGTGGACACTCCTGCTAACTACACTATATTGCCAAAAGTATTCGCTCACCCATCCAAATAATCAGAATCAGGTGTTCCAATCACTTCCATGGCCACAGGTGTATAAAATCAAGCACCTAGGCATGCAGACTGTTTTTACAAACATTTGTGAAAGAATGGGTCGCTCTCAGGAGCTCAGTGAATTCCAGCGTGGAACTGTGATAGGATGCCACCTGTGCAACAAATCCAGTCGTGAAATTTCCTCACTCCTAAATATTCCACAGTCAACTGTCAGCTGTATTATAAGAACGTGGAAGTGTTTGGGAACGACAGCAACTCAGCCACGAAGTGGTAGGCCACGTAAACTGACGGAGCGGGGTCAGCGGATGCTGAGGCGCATAGTGCGAAGAGGTCGCCAACTTTCTGCAGAGTCAATCGCTACAGACCTCCAAACTTCATGTGGCCTTCAGATTAGCTCAAGAACAGTGCGCAGAGAGCTTCATGGAATGGGTTTCCATGGCCGAGCAGCTGCATCCAAGCCATACATCACCAAGTGCAATGCAAAGCGTCGGATGCAGTGGTGTAAAGCACGCCGCCACTGGACTCTAGAGCAGTGGAGACACGTTCTCTGGAGTGACGAATCGCGCTTCTCCATCTGGCAATCTGATGGACAAGTCTGGGTTTGGCGGTTGCCAGGAGAACGGTACTTGTCTGACTGCATTGTGCCAAGTGTAAAGTTTGGTGGAGGGGGGATTATGGTGTGGGGTTGTTTTTCAGGAGCTGGGCTTGGCCCCTTAGTTCCAGTGAAAGGAACTCTGAATGCTTCAGCATACCAAGACATTTTGGACAATTCCATGCTCCCAACTTTGTGGGAACAGTTTGGAGCTGGCCCCTTCCTCTTCCAACATGACTGTGCACCAGTGCACAAAGCAAGGTCCATAAAGACATGGATGACAGAGTCTGGTGTGGATGAACTTGACTGGCCTGCACAGAGTCCTGACCTCAACCCGATAGAACACCTTTGGGATGAATTAGAGCGGAGACTGAGAGCCAGGCCTTCTCGTCCAACATCAGTGTGTGACCTCAGAAATGCGCTTCTGGAAGAATGGTCAACGGTCCATTGGTCAATGGTCCATGGTTATGGAATGGTCCATAAACACACTCCTAAACCTTGTGGACAGCCTTCCCAGAAGAGTTGAAGCTGTTATAGCTGCAAAGGGTGGACCGACGTCATATTGGACCCTATGGATTAGGAATGGGATGTCACTTAAGTTCATACGCGAGTCAAGGCAGGTGAGCGAATACTTTTGGCAATATAGTGTATATTGAGTTCAGTTACTTCAGCTACATCTGGGCAAATGGACAAGCGTAAGGATTTGAGCTTTGAGTTTGACAAAGGGCCGAATTGTGATGGCTAGACCATTGGATCAGAGCATCTCCAAAACTGCAGCTCTTGTGGGGTGTTCCCGGTCTGCAGTGGTCAGTATCTATCAAAAGTGGTCCAAGGAAGGAACAGTGGTGAACCGGTGACAGGGTCATGGGCGGCTGAGGCTCCCTGATGTACGTGGGGAGTGAAGGCTGACCCGTGTGATCCGATCCAACAGACGAGCTACTGTTGCTCAAATTGCTGAAGAAGTTAATGCTGGTTCTGATAGAAAGTGGTCAGAATACACAGTGCAGGACGGGTCAGGGCTGTTTTGGGACCAACACTACATTAGGCAGGTGGTCATTATGTTATGCCTGATCGGTCTACTTATAACTGCTGATGTGATGAAGATGTGATTATCAGGTGTCCAAATACCTTTCAATACCATATAATGTAGGTGGACCATACAGAAATGTTTACTAGTGACATTTCCTTGCATCTCTTTTATTGAAGTGTTTTTTAATAAATTGGTTACAGCAGCTTTAAGACTATCAATACACCATGTGTTTCCAGAGCTCTACAGGACATGTATGCGGAGGATCACTCATCGCTGAGAACTGGGTTCTGTCAGCAGCTCACTGTTTCCCAAAGTAAGTTTCGATCTTTTTTCCTTGACATGATTCTTGAGACGTTTCCATGCGTCCGAATTCTTTCAAATCTACATTTTATTCCTCCTGAATGTACAGAAAGCTTGCATCTTTGCACAAAGCTTTTCCTCTTACTAATATACAAATGTGATCATGTTTAAGGAATTAAAATAATAATCACTGCTAGTGCCTTTCATTAGCAATCTGTTAGCTAATTTGGTGTGTTCCATCTAACTTTGAACTTATATAAACTCTTCTTGCCATCTTACATATCAGTGTAACCCTATCTATTGAATATCACCCTATGTTTTAACTATATTCAAACTTTTGCCATAATATAGCCATTGAAGCTAACATGGCATTAAAAAAAATCAATCAATCAAAAAAAAAAATCCATCTAACTTGTGTTTCTCGTTGTGTTTTCAGTCCTGCGGACACGGCCCAGTACATGATCTATGCAGGCCGTCTGCAGCTGAATGGCTGGAACCCACATGAGACGTCGCATCGGATTAATCGTATAGTGGTGCCATATGGCTATACGGACCCACAGCTGGGCCAGGATATAGCTTTAGTGGAGTTGGCTTCTCCGGTCAAGTGGTCCGATCACGTCCAGCCCGTGTGCCTTCCGAATTCGGATGTTTCTTTTCCTGGAGGAACCATGTGCACCATCACAGGCTGGGGAGACATTAGAGATGGAGGTGAGTGTAGGTTTTGAGAAGGAAAATATAAACCTGAGTGAGTTTGGTGCATGTTTTTATTACTCAGTGCAGTAATTGTAGCCATGAACAGGTAACAGAATTTCACACCTATCTTGGTGTAGGGCCACTGCTAAACTGAGGATTCGAGTTACTGATAGGCTTGTTGACAAAAGAAATTCTGCAGCTTAGGCAGATCTTTCAGTAAAGAACTTCTCATTACTAAGGTTTCATAATGCTACAAATCAGGAAGTAAATAGAGTCCCGACAGCTCTGCAGTCTCGCCATAACAGATCATCGGATGTTTGACTTTGGCACAGCTTTTACGCAAGATACCCTTCCCGACCAGCACTAAAAGCTAACCCCTCAGTGGTTGGGTTGGATCCCTGCCCTAGTATCAAACCCAGGAGACGTCAGTAAGAGCGTGCAATTTTGCTGCTGGACTATCAGGGACCCTGTATTGAGTCAAATTTTTTTGGAAGTTCCAGTAACAGTTGTAGAAGATGGTTAGAGAACACAAAATAGGAATGGGATGAGAAGATGTGGCTTAGTGTAACATTTTCCCATCTTCTAGTCTCTTTGCAGGGGGTGGGAACTCTGCAGCAGGTGCAGGTGCCAATCATCGATCAAGCCGCCTGCCAGGACATGTTCCAGATCCAAGCCACAGAGCAGGTTAATATTCGCTTTGACATGCTCTGTGCCGGCTTTCAGCAGGGCGGAAAAGATTCTTGCCAGGTAAGTGTGTGTGTGTGTGTGTGTTACGTTGTTTTTTAAAGTACATTATGAAAAATACTTCAATTCTATTACATAACCTTGTAACAGTTCAAGATCCTGGATTTTGATGAATCATGAAGCACTTAGTCATTAGACTAAAACAAATTATATATAAAGAATATAATGCATTGTGGGATTTTGTTAGTGAGCAAACGGTCCGGCATACTGGAAGGATTTTGCAATTGAGACAGCCTTTAATATGGTCCACTCCCTGCCCAGTGCCTTGACTACTGAACTAGGGAGCTGATGGAGATGCAGGGTGTCTGAAGAGCTGGAAACCAATTAGAACAAAACTACATGTGCTTCATTTTGTTTTTATTATTTACCACATACTTATGTTCTACATGTTCATGCTTATGCTGATTTGATTGATTTTTCTCAGCTGATGTACCAGGAATTTGGGGTTTTGCTGAACATGTATGGATGGACGTACATGTTGGGGTCTGAAGATAGAGTTTAATATGGGTATTATACGTTCCTGGTTGTTCTTGTGATAGACCTTACTGAAAAAATATCAATCTTCTCCTTAGGGGGATTCTGGAGGACCGTTGGTATGCCAAACATCTGGTGGCATCTGGTTGCAGGTTGGCATTGTGAGCTTCGGCCTGGGCTGTGCCCAGCCAAACCGTCCGGGTGTCTATGCTAGAGTATCAGCCTTTTCCAACTTTATTCAGAGCAATGTCAAGGGACTACAACTGCGTGGTGCAGCGGATCACAACTGGACCGGCTGGCTCATCGTACTCACCAGGACTGTAATCGTACTAACTATGGCACAGCTTCTGAGATAGTGACAACTTATCTAATGCCAAGGGAAGGATTCATTCACTACATTCACAAACCTCAGGGGACATTAATAAAAGGCAGTGCAGACTGTGATCACTTTTTTTTTAAACTGTATGTTGAATAATTTTTTCTACTTGCCTTTGCCTTCTGTAGCTACTCTGTGGAATGTGTATAATTAGTCTGATTCTAGAAAAGTAAAATAAAACGTTTAGTCATAAGTGATATGCAGTTTGCACAATTAAACTCGTAAGCATACTATTTCATGAATTCTAAGTAAAATTGCAAGATATGACAAGAATTGAGGAAAATAGTTAGGTTTTAATTGTGGGATTGTGTGGTCAGGTATTTATTAATTTTTATTTTTTTTTTTAAATACATCTTGCCTTTTTAACTTGGAACTTGTGATCGTGTTCAATAAAGAATCATGTACAGTGTGTTTGTGTATGTGTGTGTGTGTATATATAGATTAGTGATAATGCCGACTGAGAGAAAGGTGTCCGAACACACAGAGCATCGCAGTTGAATGCTCAGTGTGCCCATGCTGACCCCTGTCTGCTGCTGAACATGGCTACAAGGGAACTGGATCATGTGGATGGTGTGTGTGTGTGTGTGTGTGTACTGTTTATCTGGGGAAGAGATGGCACCAGGAGGCACTATGGTAAGAAGGCAAGCAGACAGGGTGTAAAATGATGATGCTCTGGGCAATATTCTGCTGGAAAACCTTTAGTCCTTGCATTCATGTGTGTAGGCTGAAATAATGAAACCATCTCCAATGTTTAACATTTTTCTTCCTTTATTGCAAACAAACATGTTATTTGTCATGCTGGTGCAAAATCTATGATCTGAACACTAATACTAAAAACGTATTCATAAAATGACCAATCGAAACTGCTCAGTAACATCTACCTAAGCTCTGAGGGGTGATCAGCCACCAGTTTGACATGTGCTTGGTGATGTTCATGTTCACACGGTTCCAAAACTTTTTCAGTCTTATGTTCTTCTGCACTGTGCTCAGTGTGCCATCGGTGCCACCTCAGGAACACAAGTACAGTCCTTTTATAGTGCTTTAACTTTACTGCAATTTGTCGTAGCTGCCAGTAGGCAAGTCTTAAGTTTCTGTCTCAAAGATTCAGACTTTCAGTTTTAATATCGACATTGTGGCACAAGAGAAAATTGAGATCAACCTACTGCCTGTGACCCAGTTTAAATCTTTTCTTAGCATATTTAAGATCATATACTTCATCTGAAATGCTTTGTTTTAGCACCAAATTAGCACCACGATGCTAACTAGGCCTCTAGTCTTGGTCATAAAAGGTAACAATTTAGAGCCATGTGTTAGACTAAATTAATCTATTAGAGAACCTACAGCATGCCAAACTTGTGAAGTCATTTGGAGAAGAAAAAAAACTACATCCTATAAACATGGACTTGTAACTTATTCAAAGTCCAAATCATGTCTGTAGTGAAGTTGGCACTTGTTTTGGAGGTATAGCACACAATCTTGAGTAGAATAAATTAAGGTGCCATATTGCCAAGATGGAAACCAGGGAGGAATGAAGGCTAGAATCTAGTCTAAGGGAGGTTGGAGTTGTCAGAAAGAATCATGGGAGATCCAAGCTGAAGTTCCTGCTGAAGTGATTCCAAGTCAGCTGGGGTCATGCGGTGTACTTCCAGCCAATCTGACAGCAAGGATGCGGAAAGGGGTGCAGAGTCGTTGTGACTGTCATGAAAGGAAAAAACACATTTTAATCACTTTGTAAGCTCACAGGAACCATTTAAATAAAAAGAACAACTACATACGAATACATTTGTTTTTTAAATGAGGCATGAATGACCTTTCCCTGAGGTCTGAGTGCTGGAGGTCAGACAGCGACTGAGTGAGGAGATCGTCGAGATCAAAGCCGACGCCATATCCAGCCCCACTGCCTTTGGGGGTCACAGAAAAAACAGGAGGCAAAATATCTTCAACCTGGAAAAACATGAGCAAAGGGGAGCTTGAACAATTCAGAAAATCATCAGCATTCAACAGATGCTCTTATTTGGGAAAAGAAAATATCCTCACAGTAGAACAAATCAGTAGGACCAAATCTTAAAATACCATTATTCTAAAGGTCCAAGCTAAAACTTTCATAATCACAACATACCTGTGACTTAGACAGCTGTAGTGTGACTGTGTGGATGTCTGGTGCTCTGCAGCTTCCTGGTAGCCCTGTGTCTGTGAGGCAAGTCTGGGCTGATGATCCAGGTGCCTCATGAGAAGGTTCATGTGAAGGAGTACCATTTTGCTGCTTGCCAAGTTCAGAACACAACTTCTCCAGGGGCTCAGAAGCAACTACTGAGTCCTGGGTAGGGAGAGACGTGCTGGTGCCCTGAATTCCATTCAGAGGTTTTTTGATGAAGGAGTCTGATGAGAAGAGTTTGACAGGCGGGTTAGCGATGGCCATTTCAACGCTAGGAAGAGGTTGAGTCTGTTGGGGGTGCGGAAGGGACTGGGTTTGAGTGAGCAGAAGTGACTGCTGGGGTAAGCTCCCATGGCTTAGCTGTGGAGGAGAGAGCTGGATCTGCTGAGACTGGTGCTGGATTTGTGCTTGCTGCTGCTGCTGTGCTGTTCCTCCACCTGCCTGGTTTCCTGTCCAGTTCCCTGCTGAGGTTAATACCGTCCCACACCCCTGGAACTGGGTCGGAGGTTGGGGTTTTAATGAGTCACCTTTGGCAAGGGTACATGGGGCTGCAACCACACCAAGTGTTCCACCTCCAACCATGGTCAAAGCTCCACCCCCTCCACCTCCACTAACTGCTACCATCCCAATATCCCCATTTTGAGCAGAGTCTACAGGGATTGGCAAGGAACTGAAGGTGGCACGAGGATGAAACATGCCAGAAGCCACACACTGGCCAATCTGAGGCATTTGTTGGGGTGGTTTGAATGCCTGCAACTCACTTCGTTGTTTGTCAGGCACTGATTCTACAGCGTCTGAAGACATCAGGCCTTTTCCCACAGTTGCCTGCATCTGACAAGAACCTGTCTTATTATTATTGGACTTGGTAGTTTTATTGTCAATGACCTGTGATTTGTCCATCATTCTTCCCCACCGCTCCAGCAACTTCTTGTCATTGTCACTCAGCACGACACCACCCAAGGACTCGCCTGATTTGCCTTCCTTTTTCTCTTTTTCTTTCAGCTTTTTCTTTCGCTCCATTGCTCGTTCATGTCTTTTCCTTCTTTTCTCTTCTCTCTCCCGCTGTCTCTCTTGTGCTGTAACAGGTCTCCTGTGTTCTGGACCAGACGATGAAACCAAGGAAGAAGAGTTCCCAGTCACGCTGCCTAGGTCTATACCCAGGGCTGCAGCACTGCCATCTGTATATCAAAGAAAAACAAATAATTATTTAGGGTCTTTAAAGCATTCAAGTGAATGCAAGGCAGTTTAAAAGCAGTTTTAACAACAAACACTGTCACAATGCAGCTGAATAGATAGGATAGCTAAGATTATATTGAAGGGCTGCACACCGGTACAGCTCCAGAGTCCCTGGTTTGATCCTGAGCTCAGTTTAAAGTCTGGGCGGGTTTCAGCTGGGTTCAAAAACAAGCAGACTGCCTAGTTTAAATTGCTATAGGTGTGAAGGTGTGTGCACACAGTGCCCAGTGATGGACTGGCGTCCCACCCGATGTGCCCACCTCAAGCACATCGTTCCGGTGATATGCTCTGGATCTACTATGGCCTTGACCAAGATAAAGCAGTTACTGAAGACGAATGAATGAATGAATGAATGAAAACTGAGCTTAATATTCACACCATAAATAGCCCTAGTCATGGTTAAAACCAAATTATTGCCATCATTGTAGATGTCCAATCTGGGACCAAGACACAAGAATTGACTTCCAGGATATAAACAACACCTTGAAGGTGCACTAGTGTAGAAAGGATTCTTATAATAATAGAGATGAAGACAAAAAAAATGTTGACGATATAAAGGAGTTATATTATGATAAAAAATTAGATTTAGATATTTGAAATTTCAACAATTTCTCTAAAGTTCCCCATCTGTAGCACACGTAAAATGGTTTATGTATGGTTACTGTATGGTTACACATACCTCGTGCCTTCTGTCTTAGTGCTGACTTGAGTAAAGCTGCTTTGAGTGCTGCTTTGGTATCATCAGAAATTGCCCCTTCCTTTCTAGTGGTTTCTCCAGAAGTTCCTTTCCCCCCTTTTCCAAGTGAACGAGAAAGTGACTGAGAGAGAGACTGAGCTTGTGTCTGTGATAGTGAAAGAGAGACTCTGGATTTTGTGATACTGGATTGAGGTGCTGTAGGTGCTGATGGCTGGTGGAGTGCCTGGCTCTGAATTGTCTGGATGGCAGGAACAAGGTCCTCCCTCTTGGTGCAATCTCCAGTTGGTTCACAAGGTGGTGTGCCTTGGCTGGATGTGGGAGTGGTAAGGTCTATGGTCTCTGGTTGTCCGTCTGAAGTTGCACTGGGCATGTCCACATCCTGACAATTTCTTGTGAACGGTGTCAAAAAATTGGCAAGATGTGCAAAATCAGGTGGAGGAGCTTGCTTATTTAAAGAAGGAACCAAGGTAACTGAGCTTTGTGGCATGGCCAAATTTTGACTTGCTTTCTGCTGCTGAGGGTGCGTCACATTTGGCTGGTTTTGAGTACTGTGCACCATTGGATAGATATGATTACCTGTGCTCCCTGCCACTTGTCCCAGTCTCTGGAGCGGTTTGAACTGGATCTTCCTGCCACCTTGTTTCTTCTGGTGGAAGTCCTGTATTTCAGCAAGTATTGCCTCTTTGATCTGCTCTCGCCCCATGGGCTGTCGGTCAAACTCAAAATCAAAGGCAGGAACACACACAGGCTCATCATCTGAGTCATGGTACTTGGCAAGGTAGGGGTGCTCTAGTGCCTGGCACACACTAATCCGTTCACGAGGGTCAAAATGGAGCATGGCATTCAGAAGGTCCAGTGCAACAGGTTCGGCCTGTGGGTACAGTTTGCTGAGGGGTACGGGTGCCCTGGAAGGCAAGCTCTGGACGTAAGAGCGCACCCTTTCAGCTCCAATAGCACCCACCACACTCTCAGGTGGTGTACCCAAGACAGAAAGAATCAGCTGCAGCTGGTGCACATAGTGCTTGCCTGGGAAGAGCTGCTTGCGACCCAGCATCTCAGCAAAAATACATCCCACTGACCAAAGGTCAATGGCAAGGCTGTAGTGGTGAAGTGAAAGCAAGAGCTCTGGTGCACGGTACCACCGAGTGGCCACATACTCTGTCATGAAGGAACGTGACTCCTCCGCATGGGCAGCACTCAGACCCCGGGCCATGCCAAAGTCCCCTATTTTCAGCTCACAGTTCTCGTTCACCAACAGGTTGGACGGCTTCAGGTCGCGGTGAATTACATTGGCTGAGTGGATGTACTTTAGACCTCGCAACAGCTGGTACAGAAAGTAGCGTGTGTGCTCAGCGGTCAAAGGCTGTCTTGAGTGGATGATCTGGTGTAGGTCACTTTCCATTAGGTCAAGGACTACATACCTACAAAAAGGAAACAAGGATTAACAAACAAAAGGCTGAAACAATTCATACATTTTCTGGGCTGTTTATCCCACACAGGGTCAACGTCCCCAATCCCCAGGGATTCAAGGTACAACATGGGGGGACACCCTGAAGAGAATGGAAACGCATCACAGGGCATAACTGCAAACACACGCCATTCACACACAGATGAGTTGCAATTTATAGATACCATGCCTTTGAACATGGTGCCAGAGGAAACCCCTGAAGCACAAGGATAACATGAAAACTGGAGGAAGGATTTAATCTCCCAGTCCCAGAGGTGCTAGGCAAACCTGCTAACCACTAAGACACTGTGCCTCCCAGCACACTTTATATGCAAATGAGACAATGCTCACACTTACACCGATTTGAAGGCTGAAGGAGGCACCACAGGCTGAAGGATGTCCTTAATTGCAATAATGTTGTCATGTTTAAAGTGTTTCAGGATCTTGAGCTCTCGAAGGGTGCGTTTGGCGTTCGTCACAACTTCAAATGCATTCGGGATCTTCTTTATTGCCACCTGTTGCCCTGCATAAAAACAATTAGTCAAAATGAATTGAAATGCAAATTATGAGGACCATATCCCTGCAAGTAAAATGCTTTAGCTTGACATCACAATCTGGCTTTTCTCACTTTTTTAGTGACCTATAAATCCACCAGTGACACCGTTGGTAAGGTTAAATTTACTAAATGGTGACTCCATCAGTTTTCATGTGGAACTGTTATCTCATCTAAAATAATACAGCACATGTGTGAAAGTCATGTTTCAAGCAATCAGATCCCAAGCTCAAAGTAGGTGTCACTGTAATATCAAAGAGATATTTTAAATATGCACAATTTGTATATAATATTTGTTTACTTTAACATTATATTAGTTAAAAAAAAATAAAAAATAAAAAACACTTTGGGGCCCCTACCGTTGTCCCGCCTCCTGGCAGACGACACAACACCATATGCACCTGTGCCGATGGTCTCAATAATGTCATACTCTTCACCGACCTCAAACTTCACATCTAAGGAAATGGCTTTAAGAAGTGCCAGGTTCTTCGCAGCCACAGTGCTTGCATCTGTATTGGTGGACACATCGTTGACAGGCTGGGAGTGATCCACATCAGGTACCTGTTGATTCTCCTCACCGTTACTCTCCCTCTTACTTTTGGCTATGGAGTCTTTTGATTTCTCAACGTCACTGGATGACATCCTGGACCTTTTAAATGCAGAAAAAACTCTAAAAATGTAACACCTCCGGACATGCCTTGCCAATTTATAACAAATACCGTGTTACTGATTTATCGTACACTGCATACAGAAGTTAAAGGCTACTGTTATTGCGTAATACCTGTGTAATTGGATAACCATTTTATTGTTCAGTTACAAAATAAAACAATCTGTTGTTCATATCAAGTTAATATTTCAGTGACTTTTAAGAATGGAGTGAATGATCAGCAGGATCTTTTCATCAAGAGTATTAAGCGAATGCATATAGGTCAATGAAAATATGTATAATATATTAGAGAAGACATTTTATAGTCATTTTTTAGTCAGAAAACGAAAAAAAAATCTGAATTATTGAAACTTTTTCTGCATTTTTTTCCATTTCATTCCAAGACACAGAAATAGAGACGCTGTAAATGATCTTCTGTTTAAACGTAAGGTCATTATTTAATGAAGCTTAAAATAACACAACATTATGGATAAACAGCAGTTATGCTGAAGATAATAACACGATATAGGATTTATTGGCTTCATAATACAAGGCAGGACGAGGCTTCAGCACAGGGGCGTGATGTGACTGCACAAGCAATCTGCGCTCTTTTAATCCGTAAAGAATTTAATAACAACCATCTTGTGTCTATTAAGTCTCGTAGTTTTAAAACACAACCCGTTTTACCTTCTCATTATCAGGATAGCGATGATCCTGGGAACGTTTCTGTCAAAGCATGGCTGCTTGTCTCTAGGCTCTCTAATCGCAAACCTGTTTTTACTTCCTTCTATTCTTCCGTGTTGTGTGTGAGTGACAGCGCGACTAGCCAATGGGGTGTAAAATGTGCATAGACCAGCCAATAGTCTCTGAGATATGTTCAAGAGGCGGGATCTTTTATCTATTGAATAGAACCATTGTTTGGGCGGTGCCGACCTGAAATGAGTCGCGGGTAAACATTTTCAAGGAGCCAAAAGGGTTTTTTTGTACACACTATATCGGACACGCGTTTTAGACACGTCAGAGAAAGCCGTGGTTAAACTGTGGCTATGTAAAATCCTCCCAAATCTAATCTGTTCCACTGTTTACATAGCCTGCGACTCAAACTACAGTGAAACGGGGCTCCTCCCACTCGTCTGCTGATAGTGCACAGTAAACACACTGGGATCAAAGGCTGCGCGCGCACACACACACACACACTGCAGAACTACATGGTATTTCAACTACATTAATTATAGCATGTATAACTGTCACAGTATTAAGACAATATCTTGTGTATGAAAACTGTAAGAAAAAAAGTTATGTTATGGGTTATTACATTTACATCTACTGATTTTATGCTGGTGAACTGTTACAGGCCTTACCAGTGATGGCAAATGAGCTCAAGAATATTTAGTTACTTTCTCAGAATATGTTCATGTCTTCATTGTAAATAGCAGTGATATTGCGGCATGTTTGATTTAAGCAGCCATTATTCAAAAAGTCAAACCCTGATCATTCAGACGTGAATAATTAAACAAAGATCTTAATCCAAGTCCTGTGTCTTTGGAAAGTTCTAAATCTATCATGTTTAGGTATATTGTACTACTAAGTCCAACCAATATGACTTTGTGACTGTGGACTTGAGAACTCGACAGTACTAGTTTTGCTCGGTTTTCTTCTCTACGCTTCATTATATCATTATCATTTAAAAACATAATATCTTTTAGCATTTCTGTACCAGTGATACACAGCTGTACTTGCCAACACCCAAATATATCTGGTGATAATGACCCTGTAATGCCTTATCATGCTAGCCTGAAATTTTTATTACAATTTGGTAGGCAATAAACTTCCTTCAGCTATAAGTGAGCAAGAGAGAACTCTCTAGGTCTTGTGTTCGGGTGTCTCTAGGTCCTTTAAACAAATTACTGTGCATCTTCTTCTTCTTCTTCTTCTTCTTCTCCTTCTTCTTCTTCTTCTTCTTTCAGCTTTTCCCTTCAGGATTGGCCACAGCGAATCATCTCTCTCCACCTATCCCTATCTTCTTCATCCTCAACACTTACACTCACTAGCTTCATATCCTCATTTATTACATCCATATACCTCCTCTTCAGCCTTCCTCTTTGCCTCCTGCCTGGCAGCTCCATGTCCAACATTCTCCTACCAATATACTCACTCTCCCTCCTCTGGACATGTCCAAACTTAATCTGTCCTCCCTAACTTTGTCCCCCAAACATCCAACATGAGCCGTCCCTCTGATGTACTCGTTCCTAATCCTGTCCAACCGTGTCACTCCCAAAGCGAACCTCAACATCTTCAGCTCTGCTACCTCCAGCTCTGACTCCTGTCTCTTCCTCAGTGACACGGTCTCTAAACCATACAGCATGGCCGGTCTCGCCACTGTCCTGTACACCTTCCCCTTGATTCTCGCTGAAATTTTCCTACCACACAGAACTCCTGACACCTTTCTCCACCCATTCCAACCTGCCTGCACTCACTTCTTTACCTCTTAAACAACTTACTGTGCATAACCATATGAAAATCTGATTCTAACTTATATTTTGACAAACAGATTAATCCTGTTGTCCATGCAAGTTTGTTTCAACTTTGAACCGTTCAGATGGTGAAATCTTTTCTCACATTTAAGGACTGATAATTGTCTGTTCATGCTTTCAGTTCATCCCCATACAACTATTATGATTCTCTTTTCTTCAGGCTTAGTCAGTCATCTCCATGGTTCAAAATGTAACTGATACCAGAAAGCCAGCCAGTAGAGTGTATCTCCTGGACTTGTGTCTCTTTGCAGGCTACAAGTTAAGTTTTAACCGGTTTTGTTTTCTAGACAGTATGTGTATTAGCACCAATTACATTCTACATTACCTTAAGATCTATAGATCAAGCTCAGTCAAGCTCTTCTGAATGTCCCATAATAACAATTAAGGGTAAACGTGCCTTTCCAACTGGAGCCCGTGGAATAGTTTATCCACATATCTACTGATCTCTGATATCTACTGAAGGTTGGGAGGTCCATCAAGCTGCCACTGCTGGGCTGCTGAGCAAGGTCCTTAACCTTCAATTGCTCAGGTGTATGAAATGAGATTAAAAAGAAAAAGTAATTCACTCTGGATAAGGGTGTCTGCCAGCAATGGAGTGCATCTTTTGTATTTTTCATTTATTTGATATATTTTGTCTTTCAGCAAAAGCAATTAATAATTTTTTTTATTCTCCCATAGTAGTTTTCCTATTACATTTTTCAGTTTCTTAGACAAATTGTACTTTCACACGTGGCGTTTCCCCATACCAGGCTGGGATGATGAATGGGTCCAGCTTTCAGAAGGGGTCTGCTTTCATTTTAAACACGATTTAACCATCAGCAAAAAAGATAGGATGTGAATATGGTATATGGACACACCAAAGGTTTGGATGTGAGGAAATTATTGGCTTTAAAAATCTAAACAACGGAATTTATTAATACCAATAACAAGAACGCATAACAACTGTCCAATCAGAACACGTGCCTGCACCGACAGCCAGCCAATCACATAGCGAGCTCCGGATTTTTCCACGTAGCTGAGAAGTCTCCTTTCCCTCAGCTGATTTATCACCGAGAGGAGTCCCAGAAGTAAATAAGAGCTCAGAATAAGTGCTCGTTTTTAGATAAGTCTGCATTTTAGCATGTCTGCTAGTAAATCCCAAGACATTGTTCCAAAGTGGGAAAGATGGGTTCGAGTCGTGCTTTGTGTTTTTGGTTTAATCTTGTCGGTTTATGCTCTTCACGTGGAGCTGTCTCGTGAAAGCGACCCGAATTACAGAGCTATGTGTGACCTGGCTGAGTCGGTGAGCTGCTCCAAGGTTTTCACCTCCAGGTAAAAATATCTCCAAATACCTTATTTAAGTAACTTATATAGCTTATATATATATATATGTATAATAGTATAATATGTATATATAATTTTGAGCTCCGAAAAATATCAGCACACCACAGCACTAAAGCTCATGCCACGTCTAATAGCTTTCTCACTTCATTTCAGGGGAAACTAGCTCATGTGTGCTCAAAAAGTCCAACCGACGTCACTGGCTAATTTGCATATTTATTATTTCGTCACACTCATTTGCATATATCACATCGTCTTACATGAAGAATGAAGATTTTCTGAAAACACTTTACATCATAGAACGGAGTAGGGTTTTATTTAATATGGTTTTTAATAGAAAATAATTCATATTTGTTTCGTGTATTCCAATAAAGAAAGAAGTCATGGACCCACAAATGAACTGTTTATGCGTTATACACATAGGAAACAGTTATGGGTGCAATTACTCATTGTTATTACTGTTAATAATACAATTATAGACACTGGGCTTCAAAGTTGGTGATTAGTGATGTAAAACTTTGTTGATTAGTGATAGAACTTTGGGATGAATAATGTTTGTTGATTGGGTTTTGGGAAAAACTGTTGAAGATTGATTGGGGCATTGGTGATTATGGTGGTTAGCATTGGAAACTGATGGACTGGGGATTGGGAACAATGGTGATTAGTGATTGGATAATGGTGGACTGGGTATTAAAAACCATAATGATAATTGATAAGACAGTGGTGGACTGGGAATTAGGAACTACAGTGATTAGTGCTTGAACAATGCTGGATTGGGTATTGGGAACTACAGTGATTAGTGCTTGAACAATGGTGGACTGGGTATTGGGAACTACAGTGATTAGTGCTTGAACAATGGTGGACTGGGTATTGGGAACTACAGTGATTAGTGCTTGAACAATGGTGGACTGGGTATTGGGAACTACAGTGATTAGTGCTTGAACAATGGTGGACTGGGTATTGGGAACTACAGTGATTAGTGCTTGAACAATGGTGGACTGGGTATTGGGAACTACAGTGATTAGTGCTTGAACAATGGTGGACTGGGTATTGGGAACTACAGTGATTAGTGCTTGAACAATGGTGGACTGGGTATTGGGAACTACAGTGATTAGTGCTTGAACAATGCTGGATTGGGTATTGGGAACTAAAGTGATTAGTTAATAGACAGTGATGTACTGGGCATTAGGAACTATAGTGATTAGTGATTGAACATTGGGAAAAATGGTGATTAGTGATTGGGCTTTGAGTAAAATTGGTGGTCAGTGATCAGGCAGTGGTGTTTAGTGACTGGGTGCTCGTGTATTCACAGCTCTTTGTGGCTTTGCACACTGGTGGTGAATCAACCAAACCTGCTCTCTCAACCTATATAACCATCAGCTGTGATGTGAGCTGGAGAGTTATATTGGACCGTCACTAATGCCTGCTCTAAAAGTCACTAGATATGTTGCTAGACCTTTTTTAAAATAAATTTAAAAAAAAAAACACTAAAGAAGTTTAAGACTCATCCGATCGAATGAAAAGTTTCTGAAGACAGGCTTGGTAAACATCACACCCATGAAAGTTCTGAAGGTATATTTCACAACTAAACAGCTGAAACAAAGGTGCTTATAAACTGTGCTAAACCACACATACATAATTAAACACAGGGTGACACAATTAGAATGATGGTGACTGGGATCGTGGGAGTGCAGCTGGTTGCTGGGAGTGCCAGTCCAAGGCGGCTATGTTTTTTGGTCAGTGTCACGTGATGATGTGACATGCAGTTACTTTATTGTACAACAATTGCACCTGCTTTGTACAGGGTATAACAAATATGTTTTGCTGTTCTATTTGTACCACTTACTTTGAAGCAGTTAACATTACTCGACTTTAAAACAACTGTCCTTAAAACGCAATGAATACAGAAAGGGTTCACGCCACTAATCTCAATTCAGACAGTTTCTGGAAATAACTAGCTAAATGTTTTTATTGTGCTTCGTCACTACTTGGTTAACAAAGTCGCTCATTCCTGGAAAAGCAACGTTATTAAAAAAATAAAAGCTCAGCTAGTAGTTAAGCTAATATCCTTGTTGCTAGCTTCTCTTCCACTCTGATATCCTGTGCTTGTTTTGGTCAGGTGGGGACGTGGATTTGGACTCGTCCAGCTGTTTGCTGAAAAGGACAGCATTCTGAACCAACCAAACAGTGTACTGGGCATCATCTTTTACACTCTGCAGCTAGGGCTGGGTGGGTCTTTATGTACATATAGAGCCAAGCGTTCTATAATATCGTTATATGTGCAGCTTTAAGATTATTGCTGTAATTACGACGGATCCAAAACTACTCAATTTTTAGCATTTAACTTATAATTAAAAGTTTTAACAAACATTGGAACCTAAAGTTTTATATCTTTTCACTTTTGCAGGCCAAATGGTGTCCAGTACAGCAGCACATTTCTTGGTCATGGCATCCTGGGTGTCAGTAGCTGGTTCCATCTATCTCGCTTGTATTTTAGTATTAGTTCTGGGAGATTTCTGCATGGTGTGTGTGTCGACGTACATCATCAACTTTGCTCTCCTCTACACCAACCAGAAGAGAAAGGCAGGCCTCAGGGGGAAGCAAAAAAGAGACAAGACAAAATGAGATTTTGTGTGTGTCTGTCTGTCTATCCTACTTTGTAAGTGATGCAAGGAACAGCAGTGATATTGGATTCCAATTGTCTTACGATGAAGCCGAACACAGTGGCAATGGCATTCCCTCATAACTCGTCCTGCCTGCTGAAACCTCTCTTGCTTGTAGAGCAGACTTTTTTGTTACACAAAAGCATGCAATCTGTTCACTTAAAAACTCTTTGCCTCTTTGAATAAAAGCTTATTTAAAAAATAACCATGTATTTCTTGTGTTTGTTTTTAATAAAGATATATATAGACCAGGGATTCTCAAACCAGGGGTCACAACCTGACATGATTTACTAATGGGTTCATGGCAGAAACTCCCCTCTTTTGTGTTTATAATTTAATATTAGAAATATCAAATATGGGTATTAATTTAAAATGTTACTGTCCCATGCATACAAATTACATTTCAATTAAGAGTGGACATTTTATTTTAGTCTTTTCACTATACTTAGCGTGGTTATACAAATACTAATGTTGTAATGCTAATCAAAACTCAAAACAATTACGTACTATTCTAGAATATATATATATATATATATATATATATATTATCAGGTCAGAGTAAGAGAAAATGGAATACAGCAAAAATAAATAAATAATTTCACCTGACAATAGAGAGTATATCTCTTTGAATTCATGCAGAATCAGCCTAAAAACTCAAGAAATATATTGTCTAATTTCGTACCATTAATATCATTAATACCATTAATAGTTCCCAGAGACCCTGTATATAACGAGTGGACAGGATGAAGGCTTAAATCCCAGACAGAAAACTAAAACTATTGTAAATGATTTATTGATTAACTTTCATTAATTATTAAAAGTTTGTGGATTTTGGATGGTGTGTGTAAACGTGATGATGATGTCCACTAGCTGTATTACTGATTCCAGGACTTGAAATAAACAGAAATAAAATTTCTGACTAGATAATCCATTCAAAAAAAAATATTTATTTTGTTTTTTTCCATCGCCACACATTAGGCTTTGTGTTTAGCATGTCTGAAAAATACAACAAAGTATAGTTAAGGTGTGAACACATTTTAGTAACTAAAGTTCATATGTACCTCTGATATGTTCTACATTTCCGTATCTGCAGTATAAAAAGGTGACGTCTGTCTACATGTAACAACAGGCACACATCATTGTCATCAGATCTGATAAGCAGAAAGCACTTAGTTACAAGAAATAATAATAAAATACACATGTTGGTGAATACAGCATGCCAAACATCATACTGTGTACTGCAAGCTTGCCAAAAATCACTCCAAGGTGCAGCAACTGTAAGAGAAAGTTAACACTATAGCTCTAAGCAGGTTTTCTCATTCTCTGAGAATTTCCATTTGACCACAAAAATGGAAATTGGTTTGATTTTTAGCATAGATTTTTAGAATAGCATTGTGTACTGTCCTGAAATATTTCAGGAGAATTAGGGTTAGGAACACCTGACTCTGACACTTTATATTACAATAATAAATCTGCAGTGTTAAGTGTAAAGCAGAGCGATCACTCTTCACTCTGCCCCTAAGTTGTCTCCGGCTCCATCGGCTTCTGCTCCGGCTCCTGCTTCCTCCAACATCTTCTTATAGTTGCTTTTGAAGAACCCAGCCTATGTGTGATAGATAAGGTCAAACTACATATTTACAAGACCCCAGAAGGTTTCTGAAGGTTTTTAGAGCATTATTTGAAAATATAAAAAATGGTAACTGACCTTGTAGAGAACAGCAGTGATAAGAGCCAAAATCACAATCCCTCCTACAACACCTCCGATTGTCTCCTTAAGTGGGAACTTTTCCTCATACAGCTCCACCTGGGTATTAATCTGCACACACAGTTACAATAACAAGTCACTCTGACAAGTAAACTCAGACTCTATTAAAGGATCTATTATTGTGTAGGATAATAATGTACCAAGAAATATATCAGGTTAGCTAGAAGCTGAGTCTGGCATGGTGGTGTAGTCTAATCTATTACAAATAACTTCCATATTAATCTTTAGAATGAACCCACAGTCTTCAAAGGCTTCCAAGGTTTATTTTGTAATAAAATCCTGAGGTTTCTTTAGTTTTACTGACATATTGCTCTATTTTTACGTTGGTTAACAGTTTCTCTATTCGACTACCTACTGATAATGGTTCAGGTGGAATTCAACCTTCACTACATCTTCACCTAAATAGAGCAATGCAGCAGATTTTCAATCCTTTATTCTGTCCAGCTGTCTATCTAGATGTAGCTCAGCATATTTATTGCTTGTACACCACCTCTCACCACCAAAGGTCCATGAAAGTCATGTGACTTCAAAGTTATTTATTTCAATGCCAGCATTACAATTTTCAGCATTGATTTACTGATAAATAGCTTGTATAAACAGCTTATTATGAACAATCTGATTACTGAATCTGAGTCTAGTTTACCTTGCCAACAGGTGCAACATTTACAGAATCAGAGGAGTAGTAGATATATGTTGTTTTGTTGTAGTCCAGTGTTGCTGTACTGACCAGCTCAAAAAGTGCTGATCGCAAGCCGGTCTAAAAGTGAGAAGGTGTACACGAACGATTAATAGTACACTTAATGTGGAAAGTGTGGAAATATCAGTGATGTGATACTAATTTACCTGTTCAATCCATCCAGCGCTGACGTTACCTGAGATGTTGTAGTATTTGGTTTGTTTTTTACTGAGCCTTGCAACACATTTAAACACTCTGCACACAGCTACGGAGCAATTCTAAAACCCAGCGAGTTTCCACACACCACAAATAAATAAATGATATGAATTCATTTCTGGGAAGAATCTCAAGAAAACATATAAAGATTCGCTGTTAAATTTGGAAAATGTTAGGTGATTATACTCACCACCTCTGGCTGTTTTTTCAGCGCTGCCACAAAATCTGGGATTTTGGGCTGCTCATTAGGGATCTCTACAACGCAGTCTTCAATCTAAGGTGATACACAGCAAGAAGTTTCAGAATTGCTTGACTTGACTCTTAAATTCATAATTCTAGTTTGTACAAAAATGCTTAAAAAAACAATATCAACCATTAAACGTGTCCACTTCATCCCCTGTGTAGGTGGATAACCCCAAAGCCACCATATCCTCAAACCATCCTAACTTCAGTCAGAATATTAGTTCTGTTAAACCTAACTTTGTTTGTATATCACTTTTATTAACAGACGTCACAAAGCTGCATTACAGAAAAACGTATGTAAATTTTGATCTCTAATTAACAAGCCAGATGTGATAGTATCAAGGTATAATGAACCCCTGGAAGCAGATGGAGTAGAATCCATAATACGGAGTTTATTAGTAAAATAATCCTTAGGGCTATAATACAAAACAAGAGACAAAAACCTAGTCAGGGAAACAGGCACAGTTCATGAAATCAAGCGCAGTCAGCAAGGCAATCAAAACAAAAACACAAATCCAAAGAGCAAGTAAGTAGTGCCATAGCTCTTGGTTGAGGCATTCTGCTTGGCCATTGGATTAAGGGTGGTACCTCTAGGCTAGGCTGATGTTTACACCAAGGTGCTTGCAAAAGGACCTCCACACCCTTGACGTGAACTGGGTCCCCCGGTCAAATACAATGTCCCTTGAAGGGCACTAGTCTCCAGGCCTTAGGAAACCGGTCTATGATGACTAGGATGCCTGTGTGCCCATGTGATTTGGGAAAGTCTGTGACAAAATCTACTGCTATGTGGAACCATGGACGTTGCAGTATCGTGAGGGGTTCTAAGAAGGGTAATTGACGGGGTGTCTTGGACTGTGCACAAACATTGCAGTCTAGGACGTAATTCTTGACATCCTGTAACAGTGTGGGCTACCAGAAGGTGTTCTGTATGAGTGCAATGTCCATCAAAAGATTCTTGCAATGGTTACGCACCCCTAGAATGGGACCCAAGGTAAGGAACCGGGGTCTTTTCTGCATAAGAAGGGTACAACGCCTGCAGTGAGTAACCCTTATGACCCTAAGGGGATGCCTGTGTGGATGAAAGCCACACCCCTGATCCAGAGCTGGAGTGGCCTCATGTGAAGCAGACCCAAAGGAATAAAGTTGGCTGCTGCCTCCATGAGGCCGAGCACTCTCTGCGTCTCGGCAACAGAGAGTCTTTGGCCAAACCGAATAGCTTTCACTGCTGACAGGATGGAAGCCAACCAAGCAGGAGACAGAATGCTCATCATGAATCGTGCTGGAATCCCAAACTACCCCCAAGAAGGTGGTTCTCTGAGAAGGAGAAAGCACATTTCTCTGTGTTCAACTTAAAGCCTAGAGACCTTATATGGGCAGGCACAGCATCTCAATGACTGGCCGCCATAGCCTTAGACTGGGCCAGAATGAGCCAGTCATCCAGGTAATTCTAGGGCTTGTCCACAAGGAAGAACACAATACTGGTATGTTTCACCCTTGAACGTGAACCTGAGGAACTTCCTGTCACAATGCCAATGTGAAAATAGACACCTTTGAGGTCTTTTGACACAAATGTCTTCAGTTCACAGTTCAGATCCCGCAGCCCATATCTTTCTTGAAAGCAGCAAAATACTGTCTGTAAAAGCTTGAGTCTTGATCTGGGAGGGGAACATGTTTTATGTGCAGAAGTTTACACGCTGCCAGATAGTATGAACGATAGGTCGACCTCTTGCTGATCTTCCTGGCACCCTGAAACAGCGAGCTGGCAGGCACTGGAAATGGCAGAGAGGGTGGACTACTCTACTTTGCTACAAACTTTTCTAGGATCAGTTTGATATTGGGTTATAGTTGGACAGCTAACAGGAGTCAAAATCAGGTTTTTAGTAAGGATGCACTTTTTTGCGTCCTACACTGGGGCTTCCCCCATCTCTCCTAACAGAGATCAGGATGAACAATACGTCACTCAGTTAACCACCATGAGCAATTCAACACAAAGCCACCAGAGGGTACCCTTCCACATAAATTCTTATTTGCACATAATTTCCTGTGTTTGTGCACACTAGTTCAGTTTCTCGCTTGATTAGTCTTCATGGTCTGTCACTTCCACACCCAACCGAACACCCACCCCCCCTGTAGTTTGTGACTACTGCTGTGAGTAGTCATTTGAGAGTAGTCAGGTGTTACGGCTGTGTCCTATATTGGAAATGAATGAAATAACAGAAGATCAAGTTCAAAAGTGGGAGAGTGTCCTGTGGTGGCTGGGCAGTGAATTCATCATGGTGGATGTGACATTTTATAATTGTAATAAATAGTCTGTCAAGATATACAGCTGCATATCAATTTACAGTACCTGCATGCTGTTACTGGTCCAGATGTCTTTAACTCCTAATTTTATGGGTACTCTGATGAAAATGTCGACGCTCAAATCTCTGAGGTCGTTCTCCACCTGAGAGGAAGTGAGGATTTAATAACCACACTTTGTTCTTGACAAATGAAAATGCCATATAAAAAGGCCATATATTTATATATACCTTGAATATTTGGTGGACTGGTTTCTGAAGGTCATTTTTTCCTGCAGTAAAGTTAATGTGGATAGTGGAATTCTCATGCCTTGAGGTAAAATCATAGAAAGTATATTACTCACAGACAACTAAACAAACATCAGAAGATGAAGACATATAAAAGCTATAAATATATGGGTGTATATGTGTGTTCTCCTGGCAGATTACAATATTTGACCATTTATTGTTAGATGTTAACAAGAAGATTGGCAGAATTTTCGCATTTATAATTACAAAACAAAATCATTTGCAAAACAAAATCAGCAAAACAAAAAAAAATCGACTAACCTGATCATTGCAACGTAGATGGCATATTTAACATCAATGCTTTTTTGTCTGAACAGTTCCTGGGCAGGTGAATGTTCGTCATTGTCACTGTAAAGGTCGAGATATTTCTATCAGATCAGTAAAAATCAGTGTTTTACAAAACACAGTTCTTGTTCAGAAATTCTTTGATGAGATCTTTTCTCTAGGTTTATAAATCAGTGCAAATAAATCAGTACAACTTTTCAGAATGAATGAAGTGTTATTGATCTTCTTTAGCCCAGACTTTATTATGACTCACTTATTTATCTTAATCTTATACCTACTTAATTCATAGATAAAAAAAAAAAGCAATTGCAAGTAGTGAATGAGTTGCTATGTTTAAATTATGTTTATATGATCAGACAGATATCTTTTTTCTTACAAACGTCTGCATGATTTTTTTTTTATTTTTAGATCTGTGTGGATAAAGATAAATTGTTTCAAACCAAAAGATTTGCAGATTTTATCTGATAAAGTGCAAAAAAAAAACCAATCAGTGTAGGTACTGGCAAATAAAGACACTCATTCACTTTCTCTTACTTTCAGAAACTGCTTTGTCTAGGTCAGGGTTGCAGTGGATCGAGAGTCTATTCTGGAAACATTTGGCGTAAGGAAGGAATACACCTTGGATATGTCATAGAATAGTGCCAATCCTTCCAATTGCTTATTTTTGGGAGGTGGATGGAAACTGAAGAACCCAGAGGTAGCCCACATGTAAACAGGGAGAACACGACACAAAAATTCCAGGCAGACAATAACCCAGGCTCAGGGTCGAACCTCGGACAGCTACAAATGTACAGCTCTGCAAATCCCAACATTCCCACCAATCACTGGTCTCACCATTGTTGGCTCCTGTCCTGGACCCACACATCACACGGTACAGCAATACCAGGTAATAGCTCCAAAAGCTAGTTAGCTGCTCCTTTCTTAACCTGTTTGCTGACCTCCAGAGCAAATACAGGCTTTGTTTTCTATCATATTCATCTGTTGCTTTCATGATGAAATAATTCTCATGAATAAGGCTCATGTTTTTAAAAATTGATATTGATGTTCGCCTGTGAGGTGTTTGGGTTAAAGGTGCGTTATGACTAAAGACAGATATGCTAATAAAAATAATATAAGAACATACCTGGAAGCATTTGCAGTGAACATTACCATCCTGTCAAAGTTACTGTCTTTGTTTATGCTATATGTAACATCAAAGGTAGCCTATAGGGGTAATACAGGAATTGAGAAATTGCATTATTTCAGAAGTTAATGAGAAAACAATGTAAATCCTTTGTAAATGTATTAACTCCAACTCCAACTTATTTTCCCCATAATTCTATTTAACCAGCCAGTAATTTCAAATCGACAGTACTGTCATCTTTCATCTTTCATCTTTGTCCTAGGCATAACTTAAAACATAAATCCACAGATTTTTCTTACTGTATTAAATGCCTATAAAAGAATACATAAATTATAAACTAATTTACACTTACCAAACCATTACTCTTGAAGATGGGCTTACTGATGTAACAAATAGTGTCCCCCAGTTTAGATCTTTCATCACTGTCCACAGATACACACTCCACTCTGCCCTGCTCAGACAGAAAACAAGTTTGCTCCAGTCATTTAGACTGAAATTAAACAGCATTTCTATGAACCAAATGCTTTTGCATTGTTTAAGGCATTGTATTGTAACCATTCCCATTAAAAAATTTTTACCTCAATAATTAGCACGGTTGTGGTGTTTTGTGGTGTCACTAAACAACTGCATAAATACTTTATATAGCATAATGTTTAAAGATTTTATGGCTTATCATGCCTTTAATATTATAAGGTTATATCTGGAGTACGGATCGAATGCTTGCCTTTATTAATGCTATTAATGTGTTCTACAAACCCCAGCTACGCAGAGAATAGTGGCGTTACCAAAATATCTCTTTGTGTTTATGTGCATGCCTGCTGAAACCACAAAATTGCAGAAGAACAATTGCTGTCCCCTGCAATACAAGCGGTTTGCTTACAGCAGTTGCTTTCTAGTCTAAATAGAACATGTACCAGGCATTGCATCAAACAAGTTGCATGGTCGCATGGTTTTTCATGTTGCTTTGCTACTCAACCTGTAAGTTGACTGACATAAACTTGGTGATATAAACTTTAGATAGAAATTCCAGACAGAAACACACGCTCACCTTACAGTCATCAGGCCACCAATGCTTAAAAGGCATGCCTAATGCCAGAGCACAAAAGCAGTTTTCAGAAATTCCCATTTCACTTCAGCATATTGCATAGGATCATAATGGGGTCCTTGGGGAGTTTATCAAAAGAAACAGCCCCACCCATGAGTCCTAGCGAATTATGGTGGATGAAGGCACCTCACCCTTCAAAAGGGTAACAGTAAAAAGTAATAAGCCTATGAGTCTCCAGAGAATTACCACCCACTCTCTGCAGTGGTGGGCTGTGTGATTGCACACATTCAGTAAAGATGGGAACTTTCAACTCTATACCATGAGGAAAGGGTAGTATCTAGACAATGAGCTCAGTTCAAAGAGCTGAGCACCATTCACAACCCTGCTTCTGTCTAAGGCACGCTTGTATTCAGGAGTGTTACATCTGAACAAGGGGTGAGATCAAGAGAAACCAAAGACCTGGCTGAGGGAGACAATCAAGAGACCACAAGCAGGAGAGTAGAGGTTCAGCAGTGCCTCACCAAACATTTCTCAAGTATTACTATAGGTGCATTCGCAACTCTCCTGGACTCATGTCTGGAGTGTCATGTCTTCAATGATTTGCACTCAGTAAGGGGAGATTCCAGGGACCTTTATGCTATTTTTTCTACTGACAAAACATGTCTCACAATGTTTCACAACTGTTCAGAAGAAGATCTACACTCCCTCTACCCTTATCACACTTCATAGCTCCCTAAAATCTACACTCCCAGTCATTAAGTTTTCTATATCTCCAGCAAGCCTGTGCTTGAACACATTTTCACATTTGGAGTTTATCAATGAGCGCTGGACCCCTGAAAAGTCTTGAGGGCCAGAGGTGAAGTTGTAGTTTGTATCCCTAAAACCTAGTCATCAGGACCATCTGATCTGATGTTCACTGAGTAATATCTTCACATCCGCTCACCTAGCAGCAATCTGAGGACATGATGTAGCCTGTCTAACGTTTGTTTGAAGGACCCTTGTGGGAGATGGTTCTCTTATGAGAGTTATAGGAGCCATAGGAATGCTTCAGTGATTGTGTTCACCACACAGTGTGGATTCTACACACAGGATGGATTATACTAAACACACAGAGTGGATTTTGATAAACACACTTTATATTTTGGCCTAGGTGTCCCACTGATAAATATGTTCCTTTACATGGGAGACCCACTGCAGATCGGAGAGATCGTCCCAATGCTGACAGTAAAACATTAATCAGTGCATATAGGACTTTGGCACATTTTGGACTGTTGAAAGTTACAGTCAGCGACCTGACACAAACATTTAGAAAAAACCCTTATCGAGAGCAACTTGCATTTACCTCACTTATACAGCTGAAGGTTAGTATAAGTGAGAGGCTTGCTCAAGAGCCCAGCAGTATCAGTTTTGGTAGTCCTGGAATTCAAACTCACAACCTTCTGATCAGCAGATCAGCACCATAACCACTGCACTAATATTTACCACAAGTGTATATGGTGAGCCATCTTGTGTTCACAATAAACACTAAATTAAAATCATGAAAATATACAAACAGACGGTAACCAGAGGGATCAGGGAACTCAAGAAGGGGCAAACTATCACTGTGTCACCATGCTCCTATCAATATTAAGCAAAAGTAGTGACTCATTGGTTAAGGCTTTGGGCTACTAATTCAAAGGTTCTGATCACAGCACTGCCACTAACCAGATCCCTTAACCCTGCTCAATTGCATTCTGTCTTTTATTACAGTCAGACATATGCATACTTATCTTTTATTGTAAGTCAACGGAACCAGGAGAAAACCCATGTGCACACAGGCATATCTCCACAAAGATAGTAACCTCAGTTCAGGCTCAAACTTTGGACCCTGGACCTGTGAAACAGGACTGTGCTGCACCACTGTTTTTTTTTGTTGTTGTTGTTGTGGGGTTTTTTGTTTTTGTTTTTTTTTTTATAATTAATCATTATGCATAGACAGTATAACTCAACTCTTCATGTGGCCAAAATGTACATTTTTTATGTGATAAACTTGCCTCTTTAGTGGTGGATCTCCTAAAAGACAGTCCAAAAGGGTACTTGAGAATTACACGAGTGTTGTAGGAATTTTCCCCTCTGTTCTCTATGAAGACAGTTACATTCATTTCTTGCATTATTCCAACTTGTATGACTGAGTGTCTGAAAAAGGAAAAGTTAGACAAACAAAGCAAACACAAGGTCAAATCATCTGTCTCAGGACTGCACTGAGTGTTTTCACCAATCATACCATATAACAGTGTTACTGTTTTTACCAATTATCTTACCCAGAAAAGTTAAAATCCACTCTGAGATTATCAGTGCAGATGTTATCATCTCCACACTTTATTTCAAAACCCAGCTGTGGAAATAGTTTACACAGTGAAGAGTCACATGCATGGTCTAATATTAAAAGGTTTATATGATTTATATAGTGAGTTGAGAAAATTAGATAAACAGAACTGAGGTGTAAAAGGACATTTAATTGTAAACATAATGGAAACGATCATTAATCCTTTAGACTCTCAGTACTTACGTTATAATCTGTGGTATTCCTTGTATTAGGAGGTAGCATCGGTCGTAAATTGTTCAGTTGATTACTAGGGAGACCCTCAAATGTATACACTAACTCATTAATTATTGGGTTAAGTGCATCATTAGGGCAAGCCTGTAAGGCAGGAGAAAACAAATAGAATAAAGTGTTCCAGGGATTGATTAAATAAATAAATAAATAAATAAATAAATAGAAAGACATTTCTTAGGCTGCAATAATGCTAACTGAATATTTCAGATTTTATTTCAGTTGTTTAAGACTGGATAAATCAATATATCATTATAGATTCTTCTAGTCTTGAGGAACTAAAAGGGTACAAGTTACAGTCTCTCTGGATCCTGTTTATTATTTATTAACCCTTTGTTATTCATACACTCTCATTTAGCTCTAAATGTGTGCAGGTAAATACATTTAAAAGATTTAAAATGAGCATTTCAAATACCTCTATATTAAATTCATGTTTAATGCACTTCACATTTAGGGACACATCTATCGTGTTAGATAGAAGACGGTTTTTCTCTGAAAAGAAGGCCCGGTAGCTTTGTCGTTTGGCATCAAGCTTTAATGAATAGTTTAACTTGGCAGACAAACCTAAACAAACAGAAACAAATAACAATCATAAGCTTCCTAAAGTCAACAATTCCCCTTGTTATTTTGTGGGAAAGGTCGATAGGTTATGCATTTAAAAAATGTAGGAACCTGTGATGCCAGTCTTTGTTGTCATTGTGAAACACAATGTTATGATGTTTTGCAAAGGACTGCTGCAGTCAGAGTCTTTGATGGGGATTTTGGATGGTAAGAAACTTACTGTGGTCTGCAAATCCACAATGGGTCTAGATCTGAACATTTACACAAAACACAACACACAAGGCAAATATGTAAAAGGAACATCAAACTAACAGTATGTTCACATTAAATGGGATTTGACCATATTATTACACTGAAAATCCAAGTTATTATGAGTGTTAAGCAGACTCCTAGCCTGCTGTTGAGCAGATACGTAAAACCTTAAATTAGTTCTGGTGCAGCCATTTGCTATTAGAAGCCACATAATTCGCTGATCTGTCTTTAATTATCTTCAGCGAGTTTCACATTATTTCATTATAAATATACCAGTTTGTGGAAGGCCCCTGGGATTATCAGAGAACATACCTACATAAATAGCATCATGTAAACAAAGTAGCTGTCAAAAAAGAAAAAGGACTAAGTTTGAAATGTTTTATAAAGAGCTTGCTTATCAAAAAACAAAATAAAAATTAAAAAAATTAAAACATCCGCTTAAATGCATCAGCTAAAAATAGAAGTAATATGGCACAGCAACGGGAGAGCCCAGAAATTAGACATTCACTGACATTCAATGACTGGGTAAGGACGGTGTTAGAAACCAAGGCATCACAATTGACCATGTAGTTCCTGGTGAGATCCACAGCGTAGGTGGAAGAAGCTGTTTGCCTGGACTCTCCACAAAGCTGGGTTTACTGAAGAGTGGCAGTGGAGCCCAAATTGGGGAAAATAGCCATAAGAAATCAAATTTGAGGTTTTCTACAATCATGTTGGTGATTCAAATGCGAAAAGATATTCAAAGATATAGTGGGAAAGATATCTAGCAGCTAAAGGTTGTTCTATTAAGTATTGACCCACAGAGTCAATGTTTGCCCAAATATATTAGGCATATTGTGTACACCAGATTTTGAAAAAAATCAATTCTCACTTGTACCAGGACAAAATGTGGAAAACGAGCAAGAGCGTGGAATTTCCGTAAATTTCATTGAAATTATACCACATACATGTTGACTACTTTATTGAACCTTGTTAGTCCACTTTAATGTTATTCATTGTCTAAGACTGTTGCTCTTAGCGTCGTGGCTAGAAAAATACTGTATTGTTGGTTTCCAGACTGCTGTAAACCCAGCAGTGACAAGGAAAGCTGCTGAACCTGATCATTTCATCCCAGTATAACCCACATTCCGAGAAAATGCCAAACCTTAAAAGCAAGACTGCTCCTTTGGAACCGACAGCAAGATCTGGCAGTTGGTCGTTACTATGGTCCAAAGCAGACTGACTCAGAGAAATACCAAAAAATTGCAGTCCACTGCTTACAGACGAGCCTGTGATTCTCTGTCAGTGGAGAAACAAGACAATATTATGATTTGTTATCATTTTTGAAATAATTATTTTTCAGAATTATTTAGTGTTTAGCGTACATAGTGTTTAATTTGTATTTTGTGTGTGAGTGAGTGAGTGTGCTGCGTTTTTGATGTGTTTGACTAGGATCTATTTTGACACTGATTTAGAATTTGTTATTAAAGACCCTTGTACATGGATTCTGACCAGAATATCTCAAGACCAGTTGTTGAGTGTATATGCTCTGCTTCACAAAACAAAGTGCCTCAGCCATACGGTTATCTCAGTCTGGTGAGGAAAGATACTGCCCACATACCAACATCTCAATGCTAGTGTGAGTAAACAAATGCAAAACACAAGACTGAAAGTAAGATAACACCCATATGTGGGCTGTCAATTTTCAAAAGTCTTAGCATGTTATAGAACTTGTATTTCCTTTTTACTGGAAGTGACCAAGGATGGTGTGGAAGATTTTAAGTGAGCTGCACAGAGCCTTAAACTTAACCAAGTCACATGGAAAGCCACGCATCCTTACTACATGCTGCAGAAGGAGCTTTGCAGTCACTTGGGCAGCGGTATAAATTTACAGGCCTTTGAGAACCTGCCCACAACTACACGTCTCACCCCATCACCTTGTCCAGGGAAATGTGTGGCCATACATGGGAAGAGGGACCCTGTTTCAGGCCACCAGAACCAATGCTGTAAGAACACCAAAGTTCTGACCTCTCTGTGGGTAGACAGACAGAGAGATTATAGAGCCTGCCTCCTCCTGAAGTGCCCTAGTGGACTGCTTCTTCCAATACTTCTTCTGATACTTCGCCCTCTCCATTACAGCCCCAAATGCCTCCTTTACCTCAGCCATACATGTAAATCTGCACTGTTTTGCCCAGTTTTCTTGGTCAGTGGACAAAGTGGGGTGGCCTCAGTACTGACATTCTTCACAAAATGCTGGAAGATGTTTGTAAAGGCCAAGAATCACTGGACCCCACCATCACACATTCATCTCCTGCCCTGATGCAAACTAAGATATAGACATTGTGTAGGTCTAGTTTAGAGAAGACCTTAGCACATTGTAAGTGGTCAAGTTCATCAAGGGCAGGGGGTGTATTTATGGGTCACCTGTATAGTAATACAGAATATAGCATATAGTATAGTATATAGTATATATGTTATACATATACTTTATATAGTAATCTCCAGTATAGTAATCTATACAGGGGCACAGGCTGTTGTAAACAACACAGAGACAAATCTGGGGACCAATCTATCTGAGGTTATGCTGCTGCAGCCAAGGAACACCCATGACAAAGCAGCTCAGGTGATGTTTAGAACCACACAATGTGTAGTGTCCAATGCATAGGGTGAGCAGCACCATAGTCGTTCCTCCTCCATGCCATGCGACTCTTTAACTCCACTCTGGGTGGGAGAAGTCAGTGCTGACACTACTCTCTGTCCTGAAAAGTCAGTGCTGACACTACTCTCTGTCCTGAAAAGTCAGTGCTGACACTACTCTCTGTCCTGAAAAGTCAGTGCTGACACTACTCTCTGTCCTGAAAAGTCAGTGCTGACACTACTCTCTGTCCTGAAAAGTCAGTGCTGACACTACTCTCTGTCCTGAAAAGTCAGTGCTGACACTACTCTCTGTCCTGGAGTTTTGCACAGGACTCATAAACACACAGTTTTTGCACATAAACGGTTTTTGCACATCACCTCACTACATCTGTAGATTTTTTATGCACATTACTTATATTGTATTCGTCTAATTCTCTATATTTATTCCTCAAATCTCTATATTTAGTATTTTTTGGTATATTTTGTTAAATGGTGTAATATTTTGTTATTTTGTTATTTGTTATATTTTTTGTTATATTTTTGTGCCCTTAATTTTGGGTATTTTAGTATCTTTTGTTATATTCCTTCTTATTTTATCTATGACCTGTGTTTGTGGATACTGCTGGAAACTGTGAATTTCCTTTTTGGATGAATAAAGTATCTATCTATCTATCTATCTATCTATCTATCTATCTATCTATCTATCTATCTATCTATCTATCTATCTATCTATCTATCTATCTATCTATCTATCTATCTATCTATCTATCTATCTATCTATCTATCTATCTATCTATCTGTCTATCCATCCTGGTGGTTGCATTAACATCAGAGGCCACTAGTCACCCATCCAGGCCATAAACAAGCAATGTGTTTGAAGCAATGTGTTAGACTGTGGGCCGAACGCTAATTAATGAAATTGCTTGTGACCCATGAATCAGTACAGAACTGCAGGCTCAACTGTCTGCCCTCACCTCAAAGTTTGGGTGATAAGAAGCCACAGGTGTGCGGGGTCACATTCTGGGCTGACCCAGACCCCTTTGTCTAGGAGGGTCCTTGTATTTTAAATTTTTGAAAAGGCAGGCAGCCTGGCTCTGGTCTAACTGCCCATAGTCCTGAGATGACAGTATATCAATGTGACAGGCCCTTCTTGCCAGAATAAGCAGCACCCAATTGTATGGGTTCTAGTGGGGTCTAAAAGTGGTTTGGATGTTAGATGGGTCAGCCTCTAAACACACTCAAGTAGTTAGCCCTGTTTGACTGGGTGCTCCAACCAGCACTCCTGAAGATGGTTATTCAGGCAGATGGGAAGGTTATACAGGTCCTCCAGGTCCCCAGGAGGATCACCCTATCTGGCTCTGGAAGGCTGGATCAGGGGCTCTCCATGGGGACATTGCACATAGAGGATGCAGCTTAGGTCTACAGCATTTTGAGATTCCCTACCTGAGTAAGATCTATGACTGCTTTATAATGAAGTTTTGCGTCAAATTACCCTCACTGTGTGTTCTGTTGTATGTACATTTCCATGGCAAAATTAAACAGTATATGAGACATCAGGGTACTGGGGCATTTATCAGTGTCAACTTGCTCTTTCACAATACAATACATTACAATGCATCTTAAATAAGTCTTAGTCATAACAGGATGCTGTACACTTGTTCCTGTCTGACCTGAGAGAAGGTGGGGGCAATGTCTCCATTTCTCCCATTAAAGATGTAGATGCTTCCCTGGTTATTCTCTTCTAGAGGTGCTCCTACCACTACATCCACCAGACTGTCTCCATTTAAATCCGCAGGGCTTGCCAACGTCAGGCCAAACCTCCCCCTTTGTCCTGGGATTCCTTTCACTGACCTTAGGTGTTGTACCTGTAAAATGTGCATAGAATATAACAGAAACCGTACCAGCCAATATTCTGGTACAAAAAACTACATGACAAGGTAGGAAAACTAATGCAGTTCACAGTAATAAAATATTCAACTTGGTTTAGTTTATTACTGTGTACTACACTTCATAGTCAATTATTTATATTTGTTAACTTCTGTAGGCATCTTTGCTTGTCCTGTTCTTACATACAGTATGTATTTTAATAAGTCTTTGGTGGCTCAAGATCACATGACCTCTAAATAGTAGTGTGAACATCAACTTGTAGCCATTTTATGCACTTTATCCAGTGTTGTGACCGTTTAAGGGTGAAGTTAGTTTTGGGCCAGAATTGGGTGAATCTGAACTCTTTGCAGGAAGTCCTGTTCTTATATATTGTGCTGAGTTTTTAGTATCCCAAGATGATTTAATCCCCTGTATGTAAACTAAGCATTTTATGCAACATAGCCAAGTACTTTCAAGAGCGGTTAAAAACAGGAAGCAGCTTTACTTTACTGATCAAATTTCTTTTACAAAGCGAAAAAAAAATGTCTAAATGGAGACTTCTGAGATGAACGGGTATTTTCAATAAGATGTTAAGAATAGCACTGTTGTGTTTACTCTTTACCTGGGACCCATACAATTCTGGAAAGGTGTAGATGAAGACTTTTCCTTCCTGATCCCCCTCATTATGCAGTGGAGCAGAAACAAGTAGGAGGTCTGCAGACTTGTCCGAATTCAAGTCCACCACACATAACTCAGCACCATAATAGGAACCGATCTGACGCTGAAAAAAAATGGTGACTGGGTCTGAATTTCATCTGAGACTGGGAAATACATAGCTGTTCACATCTATAGGTCTGAACACTGTGTGCAGGAGCTGTGAGGCAGAATTAATACCTGGGGAACCACAATGCAGAGTTTTTCTGTATGTTTGTTGCTAATATGAGCTGTAATTAAATAAATAAAATTACCTCAGGAGGAAACAGTGTCTGAATTACACTGTCTGTATTGTCAGATATGATCACTGCCCCCATGTGGTTGTCTCTTGGTGCCCCCTGAATGATGAATTGATTATTGACTGTTTTTGCTACGGCCATGGAATAACCTGTGAACACAGGGCAAGCAGTCAGTTTTCTTGGTCATGTTACATGTTTGCTCACAAATCCCTGCCTTATATTATCGCACTATGCAGTATTTAGAGGCACAACATATATGGCAATACAAACATATCAAATTTCTTACTTTTTCTATCTTTAACCTATCTTTAAAATTCATCATTATAAGGAACCCCACCAGACCCCCAATATATATTTTAAACATTTTAAATGCTTTAAATCCTTGGTTTAATTCATTCAAAGCAGAGGAGCATCTCACCTAAATAACTTTCATTACTGTTGCCCTTATGAAAGGAGTTTTGAGCTATCCCTTGTGTATTGTACTTCTGATAACCACCTTTCCACTGAAATGCTCCAACTGCACTCATTATCATGGCATCCTAAAGACAAACAAAAACAGCATCAAGCATTCAATACTGTTGTAATACATGGAGCAATCCAAGAATCACAGAGGTCCCAATAGAATAGGTCAAAAGAAGGAATTTGGGCAACACATAAAAACTAAATGTTTAGAAATGCAATACACACAATACATACCTACATATAGATAGATAGATAGATAGATAGATAGATAGATAGATAGATAGATAGATAGATAGATAGATAGATAGATAGATAGATAGAGTAGGGAAAATAAATATTTGATCCTTTGCTGATTCTCACTCACAAAGAAATGAAGGGTCTATAATTGTTATGGGTAGGTTTATTGTAACAGACAGAGACAGAATGTCAACCAAAAATCCAGAAAAAACACATGATACAAATGTCATAAATTGAGTTGCATTTCAGTGAGTACAATAAGTATTTGATCCCTTACCAGCCAACAATAATTCTAGCTCCCACAGACTGATTATGTGCTCATGTGGTACAAAGATTAGCCCTGTCAATTTAAGGAAGTGCTCCTAACTACAACTCATTACGTGTATAAAAGACACCTGTCCACAGAACCTCTATCTTCCATTCAAACCTCACCACCACCAGGTGCAAGACCAAAGAGCTGTCAAAGGATGTCAGGGACAAGATTGTAGACCTGCAAAAGGCTGCAATGGACTACAGGACCATCAGCAAGAAACCATCTGATGTGGAGACAACTGTTGGAGTGATTATTTCCAAATGGAAGAAATATAAAATAACTACCAATTGCCCTCACTCTGGAGTGCCAGGCAAGATTTCGCCTCATGGTGTAAGGATGATCATGAGAAAAATGATGGATCAGCCCAGAACTACATGGAAGGAGCTTGTGAATGATCTTAAGGCAGTTGGGACCACAGTCACCAGACAAACCATTGGTAAAACAATACGCCACCATGGATTGAAATCCTGCAGCACCCACAAGGTCCGCCTCATCAAGGAGGCACATGTATAGGACCGTCTGAAGTTTGCTAATGGACATCTAAATGGTTCAGAGAAGGATTGGGAGTCAGAGAAAGTCCTGTGGTCAGATGAGGCCAAATTTGGGCTCAACTTGTCGTGTTTGGAGGAAGAAAAATGCTGACTATAAACGCACCGTCCCTACAGTCAAGCATGGCGGTGGAAACATTATGCTTTGGGGCTGTTTCTCTGCTAAATGTACAGGCCAACTTTGCCTCACTGAGGGCCCAATGGATTGGTTGTGGATGGGTCTTCCAGTATGACAATAACCCAAACCATACCGCCAAGGCAACAACTGAGTGGCTCAAAAAAAAAGCACATTAAGGTCATAGAGTGGTCTAGCTAGTCCACAGACCTCAGTCCTATAGAAAATTTATGGAGGGGGCTGAAACTTCAAGTTGCCAAGTGACAGCCAAGAAACCTTAAGGACTTAGAGAAGATCTGTAAAGAAGAGTGGACCAAAATCCCTCCTGAGATGTGTGCAAACCTGGTAACCAATTACAAGATCACAAACATCTTACCTCTTTGTTTGCCAACAAGGATTTCTCCATCAAGTACCAAGTCATGTTTTGCTTGGGGATCAAATACTTATTTTACTCACTGAAATGAATGAAACTTAATTCATAACATTTGTATCATGTGATTTTTGGTTGATATTCTGTCTCTATCTGTTACAACAATCCTACCACAGCAATTATAGTCCCTTAATTTCTATGTGAGTGGGCAAACCTCCAATCAAATATTTGGGATCAAATATTTATTTTCCCCACTGTACATAGACACATTGATAGATCTGGCCATCTGTATTTGTTTACCCACCTACCAGGCAATCAACTCAACTAAACCAACTAAAATCATTTTAAACAATGTTCTTGCCCCATGTAGAAATCAGAAAATGAATCTGAACTGATGTGTTAAACATTATGTAGAGTAGTACAGAGGTGCCCAAGATTAGCAATATTTAATTAAAAGTGACAAAAGAACCAATGAAAGACAACCAGTGCTGGTTCAAAAATTGACCTACATTTGAAACAAAGTCTGCACTGAAGCCATCCTGTGCAAATTCCATTCTAGTGGCGTCTCCTGTAGCCTGAGTTCCTAATAAAGTAATAATATCAAGAATGACAGGTTACTGTGAACAGCACAAGAAAATCAAATCTTTTTTTTCAGTAGCTACAGTAGATAATTTTACTTGTATACCCTCAATTGCAATGATATTCTCTTCCAGTGTTTTTTGAATTTTCTTTAATACAGAAAAGTCATCCACTTTAAATACATGTGTATCGTCTGGATCCGATGCAATAGTTTTCAACTCGTCTTCTGCTTCTTTAATGTTAAAGGCCCTTCCAACCTAGTGAAGTAAAAGTTTCAGCATAAATAGATACACATATACAAATACACACACAATGTATTTTAACTTTTAAATCGCTCCTTTAAACTAATACATACTAGTACTTACTAGGTATTAACTAGTTCTAAATAATATCATAGTATGTTAGTAGTTGTCTTTATAAAAAATGTTTTACTGGGTCTCATCTGGATACAAAAAAATCTATTTGGAAATTGTTCACAGAAACATTTACATCATGTGGCATTCATGAAAACCCACTTAGTTCTTGTTATGAAATTCAGTTGTTTAATATCAATATATCAATATCAATTACTTACCCCTATAGCATAGCGAATAATTTTCTTTCTGTCTGCTTCATCAGCAGCAGAAGGCAGCTTTTGTCGATCATTTGACTGACCATCAGTGATGACCACCAACACTCTGTTGGCACTGTCCCTGGCCCCTGCCTGAGGGGTAAATAATTCATCCCTGTGCGAAATAAATGAAGTGTTTGTGAACATGGCATCCACTTACCTTTTTTTAATAACAAAGTTCAATAGAGAACACGCTGGCTTTTAGATGCATTCATAATACTTACACAACTTTTTTGATTGCAGTGGCTGTGAAGGTCCAAGAACGGAATTGTTTAATTATGCTTATTTGATCAGTGCTTGAAAACGTGTTGAATTTTATGTGTATTTCACAGATATCAGAATATTGTGCAACTGCAAACTGAAAAAGAAAACAACATTCACAATAAATTGTATTTCATTTTTTACAACAGAGTCATAAAAATCTATTTTTAATAATGAGTCCCATGAGTCCAGAAGGACATTTTGTTCAGTAAGTTTACAAAAATGAATGATTTCTTGAATGCTAGTGTGTTAGCCAGATAATTCTATTTTTTTGTTCACCTGGGCAGTATAACGATGAACATACATTAAACGCCAAAACAATTGTGGACACCTGATAAATCACACCTACACATCTATTCCATTATAGACATTTAAATCAATCTATTTCAAGACTTATTTGTTATATAGGGGACTTGGTACTGTGTTCTGCTCTGTGTTCCTTTCATGAAGCACTAATGATGGCCAGCGATTCTGCCACCTTAATAAGGTGTTTTTAACTATTTCTTCTTAACAATTTTATCTTGAAGTTGTGTTTAGAATGTTTATAAAGACATAAATTTGCTTTCATTATATTACCGTATAGTTGCATAAACATGTAGCTGTAGCTTCTGGCAACAGGATATTTATTCTCATAAGTATAAAAACATTCAAACATATCGGATAGGCAAAGATGTTTCTGCACATGCCTGAAAGTCTCTGTCTTTGAATTCGTTAATCATGCTTATAACAAAGTTCTTCATTGTAATAAAATCATGCCAGTTTACACTTCCAGAGCCATCCAACAAGAATGCAATGTCAGTTTTCGGGCAATCTAAAGAAAGCATGAGAAACAAAATATAAGAATAGAGAACATTATAAAACATAAAAGGTTATGAATGTTAATTGGTGCTAGCTCCTCATATGAAATACCTCTCAAAGTGCGTGGAATAGGTTCTGATGGCTTATTGTTGGAATTCAGAATAAAACACATGCCATAGTATGCAGTAAATTGCTTACACTGCTTGGGAATGGTTGGGCCACAGACCTGAAAAATAATGTTTTCCCTTTTACTTCATACCAGATTGATATTTTGAGTAATAACCACTAATGTACAGTTGAGCCAACTGTGATGAAACAATAATGAAAATGAGCCAAAAACGTGTCAGATGGTTAGACTCTTGAATGGACATTACACTGAAAAATTTCAATTTTGATATTTATATAGAAGCAAAACATGCAATGGGATATCAGACCTACAATTTAAGCTCAATCCTTACCTGAGTTGAAATACAGAGTTTTTCTGTACCTGACTGGAAACACCAGTGTAACTTACCGCTAAGTTTGAAGTTGTGGGATCTTTAGTCACTGACAGTCCAAGTGACATGTTGATAGCCTCAGAGGGCACTGTGACAAGATTTAGCATGAAGTCAAATGTGGGTCAAAGGAGTACCCTTTCTGGAATAAACTTTTGATGAAATATGGCATAGACTTATGATTAATAAATATTGTGTATGCATTAGTACCATTGATTCGTATTGGTGAACAGCTTTCGCTGCTAACAGTACAGCTGTACAATCTCCCTCTTTGATTCTGACTTTGGATTAAGGGATCACTCACAATCACACTGAGAAGAAAAGGGAAATGTTAGCCATATGAACCTGAATTTTTTTATAAACATAACTGACTGTCATTATCTGCTTCTTTTTTTTTTACACTTTACTACTGATTTTATTTACTGCATCAACAAAAACATATTGTATAAATCTAATAATAAAACTAACCACACTTTTATTAGATGATAAAGCAACAAATGTATTTTTTACAGTGATGACTTTTCAAAAATGAAATAACACCAGATTCCTGCTGTGGTCGGGGTCAGGAGTGCGCTCGGGTTCCCATTGACGAGCATTTGATGGCTTCAGCAGGAAAGAATTAATGTTAAAACTGTAATGAATTCAGTAATGATGCTCAAAAGCTTCTAGTTACACAACTGCACTTGAATGTATAGTGTACAGTTATAGAAGGGAATTATTTATAATTACACTCTGCGGTGTCACAGAGATAAGGATGGGTTCCCTTTTCACTCTGGTTCCCCTCAGGGTTTCTTCCTCATATTGTCTCAGGGAGTTTTTCCTTAACACCATTGCCTCTGGCTTGCTCATTAGGAATAAATGTACATTTATATTTGAAACTTTAACAACAACCTTTAGTTGTCTTTATTTGTCACATATAGATTACTGCACAGTGAAATTCTTTCTTCACATATCCCATCCTTGGGGGCTGGGGTCAGAGCTCAGGGTCAGCCATAATGCAGCACCCCTGGAGCAGGGTGGGGTTGGTGGCCTTGCTCAAGGGCCCAGTGGTGGCAGCTTAGCAGTGCTGGGGCTTGAACCATGATCTTTCAGTCAACAACCCAGAGGCTTAACCACTTGAGCTACCACCGCCCCATACAAGTCTATAAAATACTATAAAAGTGCTATACAGGTATAATTGTACTGAATTGAACTGAATATTAGCAATTGTTTCTTCAGGTGCATGTGATACCTTTCTTCCTAAAGAGAAAACAGACTTCTGACATCTTGATAGGGTTGCTTGGATTTTTCCAAGTGTTAAGGACAAAATGATACTGCCCCTTAAATACAGTGGAATAATGCAGTACAGTCCCAAATCATTTCTAATTATCGTAATTGGCCAATCAGATGATTCTAAAAGTCACTTTCCAAACTGCTTCGAAAGAGTCAACTTAGTGTATGTGAACATTTGACTAGAATTCGGGGGTGAAATAATGCTAAAACCAGTTGTTTTAAAATGATAGACGTTGTAATTCTCTTTTCACTAGAAATGTATGTAAATGTATGGGCCACAAAGTTCAGTAGAAGGCATGTGTCACTGGAGCATTGGAGTGTCATTATGTCTGTTGTGTTTCTCACCTCATAGAATCTTTCTGTATCACTTTGTAGCCGAAGGCTATGCTTTGGGGTTGGGTGAAATTTTTCCATGGATTTGTATCAATGTTGAAAGCCAACACTAACTGAGATACTAGAATAATTAAAAAAAAAAAAAAAACAGGATACATGAATTAAAGTTTTAATAGTGTACAAAATTATTAAATTATTATATAATATTATTATTTAATATTAGAGTACATTTGAGTATAAACATTTTATTTTTACTGAAATTTGAAAGAAACTAAGAATTCTGGTCCATGTTCAAAGTTGAGTTAAAAACCCCTTTGATAGTCGTCAATCATTCATAATTGTAGCACTACATTTTCCTCCAGTTGGGAGTGGGCTCTTCCACCCCATGCACTCCACATGGATGAGGGCTTACTGAACAACTTAATGAAGATGAACATGATATAGACCTTCAGGATATCTTATGGAAAAAATGTCCAGGACAGCTACAGAGATGTTTAGTACTGTTGCCAATGCCTTATTAACATGCTTTATGTTTGTTGAAAAATGCTCCATCCTACAGGAACCACCAGAATCTCTCACGAGCAGTCACACCCACCTCCTCAATTCCCACCAATCATACCCTCCCAGTTTATTGCCTAATAATTACACACACTTTTTCCTTGTTTTAATATGTAAGAATTACTTTGACCCTTGTACTTTTTTTGGACAACCTCACTGTGCTTATCGTTTTAGAATATTTGTTAAATAAACTTGCCTTTTTGGTTTTTCTGTACCCTTTCAGTCTAAATCACTCTGTTTTTTTCTTTCATTTGTCAACCCCTGTAATTAAAATGTGTAAATTTATACTTATTTATACTGAAAAACTCGGAAGAAAACAACCCAAGAATTGGATTCGGGTGTATGTTAGAAGTTTTTTTGAAATGGCTTTGAGATTGCAGAGGATCATTCAATCAATCAATGTGCATTAAAAGGCATGCTATCATAGCAGAGGTGTGGCCAAGAACAAGCAGTATAGTTCACATACCTGTGATTTATATTGCTAATGATTTGCTCTCTCTTGCGGTAATCTCGGGCAGAGATAAAGCAGGAAGAGAGAGCATACTGACAGAGAGAGGAAAACACTGCTGAGCTGTGCATGTGCACAAGCATGTGTGTGTTCCATAAAATTCTGAAAAGTGAAAGCAAAATAAGCTGCCTTGGCTGATTTGAACTTGTCTGCCTCCAAAGTCCTCGTTTCCCTCCTTCACCCACTGGTGCCAAAACCCGGGATTTTTGAGGACAGGTGAACTATCTTGGATTCCACTGACTTAGATGGTGAAATCCCTCGCCAGCCTCCATGCTGCCCAACAATGCTCAAGGACCTGCATGTGGACCAGGAGCAGCACTTCCAGGCTGTGTTCCAGAAACAAGAAGAGGATTGTCAGTTGCTCAGGAGCCTGCTCCAGTACAATGATATTCCAGCCACAAACCCAGCAGCCCCATCCCATTTCCTTCTTGCAAAAGCCCCAGCGATGATGGTGAGGCCTTCATAGAATTATTCAAGCAAACGGCTGATGCACTGGCAGCCATCCTCACAAAGGTCATCCAGTTGGTGAAGGACCAGGGCGGTGTACCCTGAGCCCTCTCTCGACTTCTCCCTATCCCATCAGTCTCTCTCTCTCTCTCTCTCTCTCTCTCATATCTCTCATCCTTCTTCCCCTGCTGTTACTCCCCGCTCTTCCCAGGTTCCTGTGCCTCAGAAACAGAAGCCTATTGCTCCAAAACCGGCACCGCAGACCACGTTTTTCCTTTTCTCCTCTCTGGATAGAGGTGAGGCATTGCAAATTTACTATCTCAACCTCCTAAAACTATGGAAAGAGATCCCCATGGCATTGGCCAAAAGGAAGGAACTGGGTCCAGAGCTAAAATTAAAAGCATCAAATTCATTTACTCTAGACCACTTCTTACTGTCCCAACTCATGGAGGTTGCCTAGTTGCAAAAAGAAATTCATGATGTGTTCTTGCCTCTCCCTGGCCACACTAACCTTATAGAACACCACATTAAGACACCCCCAGGGGTCATGGTGTGCAGCTGATCTGAACACAATAAAGGTGGTTTGGGATGAATTTCAGGCCATGTGTCAGGAATCACTGGGACAGTTCCCTGCCAGACCACTGGAGGGGGTGCTGGCAGGTGAATCGGCGGAGCCTGCATTTCTGTTTGTTCTCCCGTGTACTTTGTGCCAGGCCCTCCATATTTTTTATATCAAGGCCCTTGATGTGTTGCCATATTTATATATGTTTGTTTCTTCCATGTTTCTAGTGTTGTCAGTCTGTATGGCAGATCGTCACATTTTGTTTATGATTAGTTTTGTTTCATGTTTTGTTTTAGTCTTGTCTTACCCCTGTTAATAAAACAATGCTTTGTTCAATCCTGTGCATGGGTCTGACTTTCCATGGCATGGGGTGCATGTGGTTCCCACAGAGGTTCAGGTTCAAGCCCCACAAGGATTGGGGGACCCGGATGTTGCAACCTGTTTGAAACGCGGGTAATCAAGGAGTAGCACAGTGGGTGATCCAGCCCGGTGGTCCTGGTGCAAAAGTCTGACAGGTCAGTACAACTCTGTGTAGACTTTAGAAAAGTCAATGCAGTGTGTTAATTTGATGTGTATCCAATGCCTCCAATTGACAAACTGCTTGACCGGTTAGGTGCAGCTTGTTTTTAATCAACACTGGATTTACTTGACTCCAGTGTCCTGCAACAAAACAGCCTTTTCCACACTGCTTGGTTTACACCAATTCTTCACCACTTCCTTTTGGTTTGTTTGGAGCCCTAGGCAACATTTCAGTGGCTTATGGACAGAATGCTCTAGGTCATGGGCAGGAGCACCCCAAATTGACAAGACCAGAGCTATTGCGGCATACCCGAGGCCCAAGATCAAAACGGAGCTGAGACAGTTCCTGGGGCTGGCTATTATCTATACTCATTCTCTTGGCAAAGTTATATCCTCTCTCTTACCACAGCTATACTGTTGACACTCAATTTATCTTCTCCTTCTCTCCCTCAGATACCACAGCTTCTGCTAGGATCTCAGCATGTCTGGCAGACATATCATCATGGATGATGGCTCATCAGCTAAAACTCAACCCCAGCAAAACTGAACTGCTGGTCATCCCTGCTTGTTCAGTCTCTTGTAATTTCAAGACTGGACTACTGCAACTCTCTACTGGCCATGCCAGCAGGCTTTCACTAAGGTAAAGGCTGCACTCTGTGATGGAATGCTTTTGCATTCTCCTGACTTCTCTCTCCCTTTTGTTTCTCAGACATGGGCTGGGGGCCCTTTTGTCCCAGGTGGTCAATGGAGAGGGGCACCCTGTGCTGTATATTAGTTGCAAACTATTGGTGAGAGAGACTAAATACAGCAACAGTGAAGGAGTGCCTGGCCATCAAGTGGGTGGTCTTCACCCTCAGGTACTACCTGTTGGGATGGGCCTTTGACCTCTGTTCGAAACACCCCCAATGCATGAAGGATGCCAAGATCACTCATTGGTATCTAGCTTTACAGCCTTTTAACTTCCAGATAGTCCACAGGCCTATTGCATAGATGGCTGTTGCAGACTTCCTTCCCTGCCATGGGTGGAGTCAGCTGCAGACCAGTCAGTTCTCTAGCGTGAGGCAGGAGGTGGGGGTATATATGAAAGCAGAGGCGTAGCTAAGTGCCAGTTTTTGAATTGAATTTGAAAACTTGAAAGCAAACTAGAGCTCTCTTGGTTTTAAATTTAAGAAGATTAAAGGAGAGATGGGTAAAAATAAACCAAAAAATTGTAATAAAAATACGTCTGATAATGTGTCTAAAATGCATTACCAAAAGGGAAAGGAAACAATCTCATCTTTAAATGCAGCATATTAGTAGAAATGTATATGAACATTTTTACTATTGGTTTTACACTATTTTGCAAACTGTAGGAGTGTGCTGTTATAGAAAATTGTGGTGGTGTGATGTGGCCCAACAGGAAAAGACGTTATTACCACTCTGATTTAGATTACTTTCCAGTATGTCCTGATGTTCTATTACATCACAGCAATGCTCAAATGATTCTAAAAATAACGCATCATTTTTATCCACTTAATGTTTCATTTTTGTGGAACAAGTTAGTTCCTCATATCACTTGCTATAACAGCTATAATTTGTAGTTCCTTCACAAGCTTCTCGTTTCTCACTGTCCTTGTTAAAGTTAATAAGACCAACACTTGCTGCTTGTCGTGTTGATGCTGCTGTGTAAAGTCTTCTGTTATGAAGACTCCTAAAGGAACAGTTTTACCTCAAAACAGTAAGACCTACTGGTGCAAGGAAATTATCACTGGTTTAAATGATTTCCACAAGATGGCATCCCAGACCATCATGAATCCCACACTGTTCTAACTGTTAGACATGTTGTAGACACTACTGAACATAAATCAATCCTCTCTCTCTCTCTTTCTCTCTCTATTTATCTCTCTCTCTCTCTCTCTCTCTCTCTCTCTCGGAATAATCATAATAATCACTTCAAAACACTGCCCCTGCTGCACCAGATATATGTGCTGATATTATTTGCATTTGAGTGTAGCAGTAAATTATATGCTTACTGGCCACTTTATTAGACACTTCTATTCCATTAGAGAGTAGTGGTTCCTCACACTGTGGTCCAGTATCCCCAAGGGTGTGTGACTATTAGCCTGGTTGACTACCTATATCAAGGCAAACGCTTGGGACCTAAAATGTGTGGTACGTGTAAAAAGAAAAATATGTATTACCATGTATATTTAAATGTCATTTATGTTCTGTACTTTGGAATTTATTTGATAGTTAAATTGGTTACTGGTTGCAAAAAATTTAAAACAGAAACAGAAAGTTTCAACATGGTACACACTAGAACCCATTTAGTATGTTTAGGACCCTTATCTCTTTAGAGAACCACGGATGGAAGTGTGTTCCATTTTGGTACACGTTGTACAGGTAGAGAGACTGAGGTTAATCATTCTTTCCTGCACAGTTTGCTTATCAGTAGCAGACTAACTGGAGATTATTGGTTGACCACAGCAACCCAACCCAACAGTGAAACGATGTCTAAAATAAACTCAGTGCTACAACACTGCTATGCTCAATGGGTAAAAAAAAAAGGTAACCATGAGAGAACAGCTCAATATAATCTATCTGTATGTGTATGCATCTGACTATTTATGCATATCTGAAGTACTCTATATTGTTTATTGTAGATTTAGTCACCATTTTGTCCTATAAAAACCTTCATTAGGTTTAGAGGAACTGTTTGGATTTGTTTTATTTATACCGGATATCATAATGCTATATATGGTATATGTAATAAAGACACAAAACGTGGTGTGTGCTGTTAAAAAAAATGGTGTAGTGCTAATCAGAGTGCTACCGGCTAAACGTTTCCTGTAAGTTTTTTTATGCCACAGCAATTTGCCTCACTCTTCTCACTCTTCAAGATGAGAAAGAATAACTTTTCATGGTCAGAAACTGATTCGTCCTGAACTTTTTCTCGTAGGGAAAAATCCACATTATACCTTTACCTCAGGCTTGGAGTGGAGACTCCTTCCAAATATGTTCATCTAAAAATGATTATGTTGCACTCTAAAATCTGATTTCATGAGCCACGTCTGAAGCCATTGCAAAATGTATCCTAGCGATAGATAGCTATTTATATGGATACATGAACAAAATATGAAGGACGGATCGGTTAGGGAGATGCAGGCAGTGCTGACTGTGAAAGACTGTTCTGCGAAGAGAACATGCATCAGGCACTATTTTCTGTTCTGCATCTGTACTCTGTACTTGGAATTGTGTTGTCATTATTATTGTGATTACGTTTTAAACTCCCACACGGATAGACGGATGACTGAATTGGATTTTAGAGATCTGCATGAAAGCTTTCAGATTTAGAGGGGCTCCCACTACACACATCATCACTGGAGAATATTAAACGAGTGTGAACATTAAATCATTGTTCGTCCATGGAAATGCCCTAATATTTGTCTGTTGTGTTGCTTAGCAACCAAAGCTTACTGACCAGACTGTGTTGTAAGAATTGTTTACTGTGAAAACAATTCTTACAACACCATAAATAAAAGATTTATTAAACACAGGATTTATTTTGGTCATGGTTTTATAAAAGCAACAAGGTGTGCATGAACCTTACTTCCTGTGGTACCAAATAATACATATTCCCATTATAAAATCACTGTAACCCACACCCTCAAGTGGCATATTGTTTAAAAGAATCTCTCTGCAAACTTTTTTTTATGCTTTGTTGTGACTGTGAAGCAGTGAATGATGAAAACTGAAAATGAGAGAAAAAGAGAGAAGAAAATCAGGAAGTGGCTAAACCTTGTACATTCCATCAGCTTCCATAAAAGGGCATTCTGTTATGTTTAAATGCTGTGGTCAAAGCCTATTTACATGCCATGTCACCTATACAAAATTCACCAAACATACAGTATATATCAAAATTAACACGTATTACATGTAAATACAACCCAAAACCAGATTCAGCAAATCATTCATTGTCCTTAATGTGACTGTTTATGAGACCTGCCATAGCAATAGACGAGAACCTGAATTTCAGTATATTTCTTAGATAGAGTTATATCAGTGATAAAGATAGTTTGATCTTACCAGAAATCAGGAAAATGTACAATGCAAAAGTCCAGTCCATTGTCAGTGCTGTCATCAAGTTCAGAATGACTGTGGAGATGGAGGAAGTAGAAACACAAGAAGAAATTTTTTTTTTGTTGTTGCACAGTCGATTTAGTAAACCCTACACACCACTGTGGGAGTGGCATAAATCGACTAGAGGAAATCAGTAGAAACACAGTAAGAAACTGTCGCACACCATATTGAGTAGTAGAGTAGAGAGTACCTTTTGGGGCAGAAGACCATTCCAGTAAATTCTACACATACAGGTGATAACACCTGTGTTAACATTCACAGCATAGCTGTGACCTTGATAGTGGTGTGGATGTCGCCTGAGATGTTAAATGCATTCACACATTAATACCAACATGATAATGATGTTATTCTAAGTGCTGTAGGGTTTATCTGAAATATGCATATAGGTTCTTATAAAGGTTTACAGGTTTTTGCAGAGGTATTTGCACAGTATTATCTGTATTTTCAATAAAACACATATGGAACCCAAGTCAAGGAATTATTAATAACTGTTACTTTGATGTATTGAAGCTTTCGGATGTAACAATTCATCCCAGAGATGATCAGTGGGTTAAATCTTTGTAGGTATTGTTAGTCCAAGCTCATGTTGCTTAAAACAATGAAGTCAAAAGGACCACTAAAACCTTCTTGATTTTATGCCTCAGGTTTGGTTTGAAATATTTTTTCATTTCATTTCATTGTCTGTACCGCTCATCCGATCTATTCTTGGGTCACGGGGAGCCTGTGCCTATCTCAGGCGTCATCAGGCATCAAGGCAGGATACACCCTGGACAGAGTGCCAACCCATCGCAGGGCACACACACACACACTACAGACTCCAATCAGCCTAGAAGCATGTCTTTGGACTGTGGGAGGAAACCGGAGCACCCAGAGGAAACCCACTAAGCACAGGGAGAACATGCAAACTCCACACTCAAACACAGGGCGCTGGAGGTGTGAGGCGAATGTGCTAACCACTAAGCCTCCGTGCAGCCTAGTTTGAAAGATGTTATTTCAATGTACATTTAAAGCATTTGGCAGAAACCCTTATCCAGAGCAACTTAGGGTCAGTGGCGGCTCAAGTGGTTAAGGCTGTGGGTTGTTGATCAGCGGATCAGGGTTCAAGCCACAGCACCACTCAGCTCCACTGGAATTGGCAATTGAGCAAGGCTCTTAACCCTCTCTGTTCCAGGGGTGCTGTATCATAGCGCTGTATCTTCTGCCCCTGTGCTCTGACCCCAACTTCTGCAGCTGGGATATGTGAAGAAAAAAAGAATTCCACTGTAATGCATGTGTGGCAATAATCAGTTCTCTTACAATTGAGGGTTAAGGGCCTTGTTCAAAAACACAGAGGTGGACTTGGGATTTGATCTCACAACCTTCTGAGCAGTAAGCCAACACCTTAACCGTTTAGGGGCTATTTGGCTGCGCTAGACCCTAAACACTTCTATTCATGACAGCGAGGTTCTGCACACCAATGAACGCGCTGATCTGAATAAGCTGAGCATCAGTGGTGCAATGTAACAAAGTAAAATTACTTCGTTTCAGTACTTAAGTATTTTTTGAGAGTTTTTGTACTTTGCTTGAGGTTTTATATCTCTGTCAACTTTTACTTTTACTTCACTACTTTTTTTAAGCAAATTCTATACTTTTTCTGTTCGGCATTTTGGTTACTTACTACAAAAAAAAAACCTGCGTCCAAATTTGCGGTAAAGAAAGTTTGTGGTTAGTGATGACTATAGGACTTTAGGCTATGTCCAAACGTAGCTGGGTATTCTTCTACTTCATTTTTTAAATTTTGTCCACACGACCTACGTGTTAAAAATATCTTTGTCCAGATGAAAACACAAAACACCCTATTAAGTGCTGTCAGGAGCCTAGCCAATCAGAAGCTTAGACAAAACTTTATTACCAGTTTCAGTAGTTTAATAACAAGGGCGCGTTGCGGGAAAGCGATGCCTTTGACAAATTTTATTGTAGAATGTAGAAGTCCGACCGGGTCTCGTCCAAAACCGCCATCGCTGTTGTGGGAGTTTTGTATGCAGCAGCAGTGAGCTCTGTATTACATTCCAGCCCTCTGTTCATGACCGTAATGTGTGAGTAACTGCGCGTGTATGTGCACACGTAAAAAGTCCAGTAAACAACATTAACACAATCAGCAGTTTACGCAAGTCTGCTATTGCACAAAATATCTTCATAAACAAAGCTGATGTCAAATCAAGGAGACCGGCGCACAGACAATGATGTCAATTCATCAGAATCTCCGTTTCCCCTGTCCACACAACACCACTGAAAACGGAGTTTTGGAAAATCTTCTCTTTGGAAGGAGTTTTCCAAAAGCTCGGGTTTTCAAAGTCCTCAAACTGCATTAGCATGTGGACGAGAGGTCAAAACACAGAGAAAAATCTCCCTTCTTAAAAATCCCCGGGTACGAGTGGACACGGCCTTAATTACAAGTGCACGTGTATGGAAACACTGATACTGTACACTTCATTACAATACACTTCTTTCTTTCATGCAAGTCTTATTTTTTTGGTGCTGCACTTATTGAGAAGTTTAAGAAAGAAAGCAATACAGAATAAAATTCATAATTCTCCAAATTATTACAGTCTACTATTACATTTACTTGAATACATTCATGAAAATACTGCTTTTGATACTTAAGTACAGTTTATTTCAGATACTTTAAGACTTTTACTCAAGTAGAATTATAATGGTTGACTTTAACTTTTACTTTTACTTTTCTAACAAAATACCTGTACTTTTACTCAAGTGTGCCTTTTGGGTACTTTATACACTGCTGAGCATACTCTGGGCATGCATTTGCATCTTTGTTTATTACTAGAGAAACCTGCTGAAAAAAACCTTACTGCATCGTTTATCATTGTATAGCATTTCTTTAAGCTTCAAGACAAGAGTAAAGGATCGTATCCTTCAAAATTACGGCGATATCCTGAAAGCACAGCGGTCTCACCACACAGCATCTGTTCCTTACTGAGACTGGTGAATACACTACAGTTCTTGGTTATATTCACTGAAAATGCCAGACAAGTAGGGTCAGAAAGTTCTATCATTGGGAATGTTTGAGTGTTTTTAACATTAAACATTGTCAGAAAGCAGGTTTACAGAAAACCTGCCTGAGAAGAAACCTACAATTGTAGTGAACAAGCAGTATAAAGTGCATAGAAATGATGTTTCATTTTGGGATGATCCTAAGACAACATCTGGTCTGTGAGCATGTTCACCCCATGTCCATGTGGGTTTACTCTAAGCTCCTTTAAACATGAAACTTTTTTATGAAATATTTTTGACCTTGGCCAATTTGCAGAAGTATTAAAAGAGCAGAAGTGTCTGTCTACAGGGGAATAGAAACTGACTGGTGGATAGTGGTGCATGCAGGCCACCAGAAAGCCCACATCTTCTAATCTATGTAAAACACCTTAATGCATACAAATTCTGGTACATTATCTCCTTTTGGAAAGTTTTTTTCCATATCTATGTACTATATTTGAATATATGTGTACAAAATAAAGTTTTAGCAAATGTATAGATGTATAGGTTGCATGTATAGGTTATGTATATGTACTTTCAGTCGGTGTACTGAATGAAAATTAATACTAAAAGATGATGATATGTGCGAAAAAGACCCAGCAACATGAAAAGAAAGCACAAGAAGGAACAGGATTTTTTTTTTTCTTTTTATATTTTTATTTTATTGCAGTAATATATACTTGAGCCAGATCTTGTACCATGACGGTGCACCTGCACACACTGCATCGTGGACCAAGGGCTACTAGGACTACCTGGTGCCAAAACCTGCATCTACATTGAGAATGTGTGGCATATTCAAATTGTAGGAATTTTCCTTCCTCTTATATGTACGTGTGTGTACGTGTTTGGGTGTGTGTGTGCATATATAACTATATTTAGATGACCCCTGTCAGATATTCAGGCATGCCATATGACTGAGCATGTGTAACCTTTGCTGCCCTACTACATGCAAAAGTCATAGAAAGGTCAAGAAAAGGTGAAGGATCATCTTTGCCTTGGTAAGATTAGGTTTCTAATAGCAGCTTTGCAATGCTGCCAAATGAAGCAACAGGAAAGCACTGACACTGAAATTGAACAATTTATTTCAGCAGGTTAATGCACATAGAGAGCATGTGTGGTGATAGCGATGATAGCGAGATGATAGTGATAGCGAGAGCTTTAGCGATGATAGAGTGACCCTCCTCCACTTTTAGTCACATAATGTCAATGTGGAGCAGAAAGAGAAGTAGGAATTGGTTTAAAAAAAGAAGAAAAAAGACAATGAAACCACTGGAAAGAAGTGTGAATTTCTTGCCTATGAAGTAAGTGTTGCATTGTGAGTTTCCCATTTTACACTCAGTCATATTATTTTTCTGGTTGCACACACAGACATGGCCAGCATACAAAAAATAAACTGTGAAATCTTACAATACTCTTCTATTTAAACTACTGGCGTCATCTTCATGGCTACTTCTATAATACTCCACATTTGTGTGTAATCTGCATTTCTGAAATTTCCTTCCTATTTTTCTATACTCTGTAACTCATAACCTCACCATTATCTCCCTCCCTCAGTATTGCTTTAAATACCCTGCCTTGTTCTGTCTTTCTCTCTCTCTCTGTTTCACATGGAGGAATGTCGCCGCCCTTCTCCAGTGTCAGGTTGGGGCTAATTTTAGCCAAACAGCTCAAATGTGAGGGGTCATAATGCCTGATAAATACAGTGGCCAGGGCTGATTAGGGGGCGTCACGGGCTAGAGCCAGATCTTTTCCACCTCACCTCTTTCTCTCGCTCTCTCTCTCTCCGAGAGTCCCTCCATTCCCTCAGCTGTTCTCTCGACTGGGAAGGTAAGAGATGAAGCTTCTAAACGTTGCAGAGATATTGAGCTATAATCCTTTCGGGTAAATAATAAATGACAATTCATATAGACACTGAATGTGTTAATGCAGGATTTTCTCTGTGTGTGTGTGTGTGTGTGTGTAGGCATGATTTATAATATTTGTTTATGCCAAACTGCAATTAAGCAACGCAAGAGAAGGCAACCAGTAACACATTATTACATGTTATATAGCCACTTCCTTCCTCTTTAGAAATGGCAGGATGACGTTGCATCTCTTTGGCCAAGCCTAGCTAAGCTGACTAGAAGACACAATCACTTGTGTTCCTGCTACTTAGAGAATATCTAATGCTACTGAACAGAAGCAAGATCTGTGTACAATATTGTGGAGTGAGAGTATTCATTTTTAGTAGAAATGCCAACAAGCCTAGTCTAACCTGCTCCATGATTAATGCAAATAAAATTATAATGTACTTTCTAATTCATTTGGTCACCACCACATTTCTTTTTGAAAGGTTTTAAAGCAGTATCAAATGAATTAAACTGATCTTCTTGGACTTGTGGCATTACAAGCAAGGGCATTACAAGAGCAGCTGTCATCAACAGCATTTATATATAGCCTGACCTATTGAAGGGGTATCGTGGAAGGGCAGAAGAAAAATGAGCGCAGAGATAGAGAGGGGGTGCTATATATGTTTAAAGGTCAACAGTAAGAGTTTCTAAATTGCAAAGATAAGAAAGAGGGGAACTGCATGCAGCCAGTCACACTGTGACTCTTGTACTAAGTAAGTCTGAACTAAGACTCAGGTGTGAATTATGTGGGTGTGAAAAAAAAAATACAGAGGTCATGCTTCTTACACTCAAGTCTTGAATGTCTGAAGAGTCTTTGTCCCTGCTTTATGTCAAGAAATGAAACTTCTTAAGAATAAAATTTAAGAATAAAAGTAAAACAGGAAATAACGTTGTGCTACTGGTGTGTAGGATCGGTGTATAAAAAGGCATGTACAGATTTACATATTATACTGTACTGTGGAAGTGATGGCCGTTACCATCATGAGCCAAGTTTCCTACGTGTTAACATCTCTGCCCTGTCATTACTTCCCCTCTAGTTAAGCAGTAACATTTTGATATGCTATAGTTTTTCAAGGTATTGCACAACTGTATCCGTCGTATCCACCTCTCACTTCTGTTATTCTCTTTGACTCATGATTACAGTCACAATGCCTCACGCCTACCCATTCCTCAGCCCTGAGCAGAAGAAAGAGCTCAGTGACATTGCTCAGAGGATCGTCGCGCCTGGCAAAGGAATCCTCGCTGCCGATGAATCCACAGGTCTGTGTGTAAACACTGTCAAAATGCATGCCACTAGGAATACACTGTATCCATATGTAAGCCTTCAATACAAATCCAAAGATAATTTATTTACTGTTCCTTCTCACTCAACTGTACACTGCTACCACAGGCAGTGTAGCCAAACGCTTCCAGAGCATCAATGCCGAGAACACTGAGGAGAATCGGAGGCTCTACCGTCAGCTGCTCTTCACTGCCGATGACCGCGTCAAGCCTTGCATTGGAGGAGTCATCTTCTTTCATGAGACCCTTTACCAGAAGACTGATGATGGAAAGCTCTTCCCTCAGCTCATCAAGGAGAGAGGCATGGTAGTGGGCATCAAGGTTGACAAAGGAGTAGTCCCTCTGGCTGGAACTAATGGAGAGACAACCACCCAGGGTACGTTCTCCTTTTGTAGTTTTTTTGTACCAAACTCTTTTTGTCTTTTATGACATTCCAAAACCATTTTTCTCTCACACCGCCCCTCTCTCAGGTCTGGATGGCTTGTATGAGCGTTGCGCTCAGTACAAGAAGGATGGAGCTGACTTTGCTAAATGGCGTTGTGTGCTGAAGATCACCCCCACCACCCCCTCCAGCCTGGCCATCAAAGAAAACGCTAATGTTCTTGCACGCTATGCTAGCATCTGCCAGATGGTGAGATTCTCACAAACAATGAGATGATAAATCGTTCCATAGGTCTTTAAGCTATAAGTTTATTATTATGTTGTAACATCTCTCTCTCACCAGCATGGCATTGTGCCAATCGTGGAGCCTGAGATCTTGCCCGATGGTGACCATGACCTGAAGAGGTGCCAGTATGTAACTGAGAAGGTTCTAGCAGCTGTTTACAAAGCCCTGTCTGAGCACCATGTTTACCTTGAGGGCACCCTGCTCAAACCTAACATGGTGACAGCAGGCCACTCATGCTCTCACAAGTACGCTCCCCAGGAGATAGCCATGGCTACTGTAACTGCCCTGCGCCGCACAGTGCCCCCTGCTGTTCCTGGTTAGTCATACTCATACATATGCTAAAGTGCTCTCAAGCCCTAAAGTCATCCATATTATCACCATTTCCATCAATATTTTTGAAAGTAGACTTTGTCTACATTTAAGATAAGTTGTTATTATCTCAGGTTTCCTGTTTCCATTATGCAGATCACCTGTTTGTAGATCAAGCCTCAGTGGTTGTATATGGAAAAGAGACAGGGTTTCTCAATAGTGTCTAGACCACCCCATTTAAACACCAGCCTTTAAGCCTAAAAAGAAAAAACAGGAATAGAGAATGCTGACTGAAGACAGAGTAGTTTAATCTTAAATGTAGCTTAAAGCAGGAGACAATAAAAATAAAAAAATAAATAAATAAATAAATAAATAAATAAATAAATAAATAAATAAATAAATAAATAAATATGATGATAAATGAATAAATAAATATGATGATAAATGAATAAAAAGAAGAAAGGTTCAATTTAACAATGTTGCTTTCACCAAAGCATTTTTTCTAGGAACAAATCTATTTTTATCAAGCTTTTAACAAATTAAAATAATATAATAAATACATTAAAAAAATAAAATAAAGGCATTCTTTTTGGGGATTTTTTTGTGATCTCCTGTAAAGAAAATGCCCACTCTAAAGGTTAAGCTGGCTCAAGATGTCTGCTACACTTCCTGCTCGAATTTATAATGTTATCCATAAAAACTGGGTCCTTTAGATAAGTGGGGTCTCAGGTTATGATGCATATCACCAATGACATATCGCAGTTACATAAATCTGAATAAGACTATGACGATGACCTTAATGCTCCTTGCATGAGGCGATATTGCGCAAAGGAAATGTGGGCAGAATTACACAGCACTGAGACAAGCTCGATTTACTCAACTTTACCCCATAAACAACTCCTGTGCAACTTCTGAACAGTGGACTGAGTAAAACGTGTCAAATCGGACCAAATGATCCACTGTGGTCACCCTGACCAGGGAGCAGCCGAAAGAACAGCAGCCTAGCAGCTGTCCAGTTAATAATTGCTCACGATGTTGCCTTATGAAGTCGGTCTTTGGCACATTCTAAAATTAAAATATCTAAAAAGTAGGAATGCCAGACAGATGCCAGGTGGATATGTGGTTCAAACCAGTCAAAGTTTTACAAACCTCACATTGTACACTGTTGAGCTCACTGCAGTCTCCTTTTTCAATTTGAAAAAAATCAACTTTCCATATTTTCTCCTCACAGGTATTACTTTCCTTTCTGGAGGCCAGAGTGAGGAGGAGGCCACAGTCAACCTGAATGCCATAAACACATGCCCCCTGCACAAACCATGGGCACTCACCTTCTCTTATGGCCGCGCCCTGCAGGCTTCAGCCCTTAAAGCCTGGGGAGGCAAGAAGGAGAACGGCAAGGCCTGCCAGGAGGAGTATGTCAAGAGAGCCTTGGTATGTATCCTTAGAGTAGATGAACACTATCAACATTATCTAATGTTGGGAAATGCAATGTTTGTAGACTAAAATTGACTAAAATCTGCTGTTTCACCAGGCCAACAGTGCAGCATGCATTGGTAAATATGAATCATCTGGAGACAAAGGAGCAGCAGCAGGAGAGTCCCTGTTTGTGGCAAATCATGCTTATTAAAACGACCCAAAGCTTGCAGCGCACCAACACTCCAGCACCACCACCGTTTCCAAGACTTCACTCCGCTCTCACTCAGCTTCCTCTTTTCTGTCCTCTAATTACTCTATAGTACAGTAATAGGGTGTTCTGAGAGAGTGAGAGAAACTCTGGAGTTATAAAAGACAAAAAAAATTTCCATCTGCTTTTTCCAAAGCCTTAATTTAGCAAGAAAATTCCCTGTTTTCTAGGTGTAACATGACATTTAAAAAATTTTTCACATGATGTCCTTGATGCATAAAAACCAAGAAATAAAGAACATAGTCACCAACATGTGGACTGTGGTCATTCTAGTCATTTTAGTTCTGTAGCGTGACAAGTGTTGTGAAGTTGTCTACTCAAGTTAGGGTAAAATATACTCAGGGCTAAATATGTAAAAATCAACTATTTTGAATACAAAATAGAAAATATAACAATTGCCACAATTTCCTGGGTATGGTTATTGGGATTTAGAATAAAAGTACAGTCTGACTAAATTCTACTTAATTTGAAACACCACCACCTTTCATTAACATTCCTTTAAAATGACCTGGTGAATTTGGTTCATCTGATTCTGAAGAGAAAAAACACCCAGACACATGGCAAACACGGTCGTTGTGCATTGTGTTTGCTCCCTTTCAGCTTTGTGATGTGGGTGTGTGGGTCATCAGAGATGGAGCCTTTTTGCCACATGACTCAAAAGTGATCTCCTGTGTCATCATCGACAAAACCACATCCTCTTTTCAAAACCATTTTTTTCCACAGCTGATAAATGTTTCAATTAACCCTAGTAATCTCTGTGAAATTTGGAATAATCTTGTGTCTAAGGCAAGGTTCCTTTGAATCTGGTTCTTTAACTAGGCCACGCAAGCTAGCTGTACAAGCTGCAAAGACTCTCCAGAGACACCAATCAATCTTTGCTAATTTCTTGCAAGTTTTATGTTTCTTCATAATGTCTCATATAAGATTATGTAAGTAAATGGAAATAAAACCGGAACCACCGAGTTTCTGCAAGAACTTGACTTCCAAGGACTTTCATCCTGCTCTTAGTGAGCATCTTTGCTTCTGTCCTCTAATAACTAATACTGTTGTACAGTAACAGGGGATGAGTGGTGTCTTGAGAGTGAGAGAAACTTTAAAAAAAAAAAATTTAAAGAAAGAAAGAAAGAAAGAAAGACACAAACAACATAGTCATCAACATGTGGTTTATGGTCATTCCATTTGGTTCTACAGTGGGAGGTGCTGGTGTGAATTTGTCTACACAAGGGAAGTTAAAAGTTTTAAATGTACATACATATTTTTCTGCATGTTTGCCTACCACAAGTCGTTCTACTTTCTGTAGATTTTAAGGGGCTGGTGAAACCACTGCTTAAAATACAATGTTGTGCTTTTTTTGTCACTTCACTCAAAAGTGAGAACCCAACTCACCACATACAAAAGCAAGTCCTTTACAGTCTGAAACCTGGCTGTTTATAGCTGTCCATTTTCACCTTCTGGAACCATTTTTGTTTCTACTTTTGAAATATTTTTCTGATGATTCTACTAACTATAGTAGCAAAATTCAAAATAACTTTAAGTTTATTTATAGGGAAGTTTATAAGCAACATTATTTATTATCTGATGTAACCCAGAAAAGGACAGGTTCTTTTTTAAAGGTTTCATCATCAACAGAGAATTGCCTTTGCCCTTGCCCTTTCTTGCCACTTCTGGTTCTTTAGTGATTTAAATAGACAAGCTAACCATACGAACTACAAACACTCACACAACACCAATCATCTCTGCTCCATTCTTCCAAGTTTTATGTTTCTTTGTAATGTCTCATAAGTTTGTGTTTTGTTCTTGTTGTTGTTTAAACAGTACATGGGCAATTGCAAATAGGAACATATAGGAGGGACTCTGTTTGCACTGTCCTGTCTTGCACTGTTGCTCACATTGCACTTTATGTAGCTAGGACAAACTTTCTGTCCCTAGCTCTGTGTGGTTGTATTTGTTCTGTAGCTCTATGTTGTTATGCTGTCTTATGTAGCACCAAGGTCCTGGAGAAACAGTGTCTCATTTCACTATGTACTGTGTCAGCTGGTTGAAATGACAATCAAAACTTCTTGACTTGACTTATCAATGGAAAACCCTGTACCATACGCACCGTAGAACTAGACTGGGGAATCATTAGAGCAGTCAATTGGATTTCTTTGCTCTGGATCTTTTTTGCTATAAGAAAATCACAATTCATATGTCGCTTGTCATTCTGTCGCTACTGTCACTGAACTGGTAGCTCCGTGACATTTGCATGCATCAAAAATGAATTGTTGCCTGTTCAAACACCCTAGGGTGAACAGTTGCTCTTATAATAACCTCAACGGCTGGGCCCTTGAGCTAGGTCCTTAACCCTTTGTGCTTCAGCAGTGCTATGCCATGGCTGAATAATGGCTCCTACTTCTGTAATAAAGTATAATTATTCCCCTAGCTATGGTTATTGGGATTTAGTATATCAGTACAGTCAAAATAAATTCTAATTTTAATGACATCATTTGTTTTTAAATCTGATGAAACCGGAGTTTCTGAAGGAAACACACTACAAATATGCATGTGCATTGTGTTTGTTCCATTTCTGCTTTGTAGAAGATCGTTTTCAGTTTCTGTGATCTCCAATAAGACTCTCATTTCTTGCAGAAGAAACCATTTTCTGCACTCCACTTCCTTTTGAGCCTGAGAACTGGTGAAGCCATTGCTAAAAAAAAAAAAAAAAAAAAAAAAAAAAGTCCAAGTGAGGGTGATTGGGTCATCCGAATTTGAAGTTTGTCAAGCACTTTATTGAAAGAGAATTCATATCTATAGATTTTATTTGGAATAATGTTAACTCTATTCGAAGAGAAGTTTACAAGAAACATTTTTCATTTGCATTATCCACTCGAACCCAGAAAAGGACAGGTTCATTTTAAACAAAGTTCTTTTCGAGGTTTCATCCTCCCAAACACTCTCCTGAGACAACATCATCACTGGTAATTTCCTCCAAATTTTATGTTTCTTAAGTATGTATTCCATTTTTTTATGCATTCATACAAGACAAAATGCTAAACCAGCTCATTTCTATTGGTCAGGCATTCGCAGCAATTTGCAATTTGTTTGCAGGCGGTGACTACATCGGCCACCCAAAAAAGCACATTTGCTCCCATTACCAATATTCAAGGTCCCCTTTGAAAGAATTGGCATGGAGAGCTGAGCACACAAAGCTGTGTGAGTGAATGTATGTGTATATCTACATTACTGAGTTGTCCTACACTTTTATTGGAAGGAGTCTCCACTGTCAGCACTTTAAGAGAAAAAGCTGTACAGCTGACGTTTTTAAATACAGGATACACTTCATGGTTTTATGGCTGCTTTGTCAAGCCTTTTTTGGCCTTATTATATTCTTGAGAAACCAAATGCAGAAGCTGGTGAGAGGGACATCTGTTTATAGCTAACCGGAACTTGATTTGTGGCTGTTCCTTGTATTAAATGTAACCGTAAATGGAATAAAATTATCGTGTGTAAACATTTAATAAATAGAAATTGTGCGCATTTAGAAATTGAACACCAACAGACCATCCCATAGTTGACTGACCATGCTATTTTTAAATATTTAACAGCACACCCCATCATGCTGCATTCTTTAAATAGCATTAATTACTCATTTACTGATCACTAATTCAAAAAAGGTCAAAAAAGAGTGGCAAAGGGAGTTCTGGCTACTGCTGTCTATTGACCTCTTACCCCTTGCTATTTTTTCTGCTTTCTCCTTTTAGCGAGGTCAGTCAGTGGGCTGGTGACATCCAAAAAACAGGTATTAATTGAGTCCATTGTCCAATTAAAGAAAAATAAACCTTTATTATTGCCTCATATTACAGCATAGTACAATTCTTTTCTTCACATATCCCAACAGAGGGGGTTAAGAGCCTTGCTCGAGGGACCAACAGTGACAGCTTGGCAGTGCTGGGGCTTAAACTTTGACCTTCCGTTCCACAACCCAAAAAAAGTAAAACTAATAAAAGACCCATGGGAATTTCACCCAAGGAATTTGCCCATGAGGCTAAGCACTGGTTCCTCACCAAAGGCAGAAAAACACATGAAGAGACGTTTATCAGTTCTTTTATTAGAAGAATTGCACACAACACAATTAGAACTGTCAGTTTAATTTACCAAGTTTAAAAAATTCACCAAACAGTTATGAAACAAACATATTTACAGGCTAGCCTCTCCAAACTACCTGCAAAGATCCCAGGTGCTGGGTAGTACTATCTATAATAAGCAGATAATAACCTCTCATACAAAGCATTAAGCCAAATTTAAGCACAAATTACTGATAGCACCACGAAACCGGTAATATATTGTTGCACAGATCAAAACTACATAGCTGGCAAGTCTGAAGCACAGAAAGACACAAGGAATGCCAAAGCAGCTAGATTATTGACTCCCTCACAACTGCAAGGCAGAGAAAATAAACATCAGAAACACTGAAATGCAACAGACCAAATCCATACAAAATTCAAACTCAATTACATTCCATACTCAATCAGTTTTATTGTCGTACCAACGGCAGTCAGTGGCTTCCAGCAACAGGCAGCAAACAGAGCGATAACTTGGAAAATTATGCTTACTCATGCTACACACAGCAACAGTTTATGTACACTCTGGACACCCACTGATGACATCAATATCACAGGTCAATGCCAATGACATACTCGGGCAGATATGGCTTCTAGCCTCTGCTGCCATACAGCTCAGGGATGTCCCACTGGAACAGTCATTATATGAGACCATGGGGCAAGCACTTGCCCAAGTTAGAGTAAATGATGGTCTGCAAAGTCAACTCGAATTTTGGAGGCCTATAGTGTTGCCAGGGTAAATCTGAGGATAGGAATGTGATAAACCGCAGATTGAGGCACACTTTAGGCACCAGGCACATGTGGCAGACCTCAAACCACCCTGCAAGTTGCCTCCAACCAGCTCTGCCTCACTCCTAGACAAGCTCAAATGCTGCTTTTGAAAAGGGAAACTTGAAGCCCATGGTCGAGGCTGAGCTACTACCCGGTGAGCAGGCATTCACACTTTTTACCTCTAAAGTGTGTGCTACTCTAAGGAGCCGGTGCCCAAGCACTCTTTTGCAACAACACTCACTTTCTTTTATCTTGGTGCACTCACCCCATCATAGCTAAGTGCTGGTCCTCACCCACCTCAAAGCCTGTCTGCTCCCATTCTGGATCCACATCATTTTGCTTACCCCAACAGGTCAACAAAGGATGCCATTTCCACAGTGCTCCATTCTGCTCTGACTCACCTAGACAACTCCAACACTTATGCCAGGATGGTGTTCATTGATTTTAGTTCAGCATTTAACAGAGTAAACCCATCCAAGCTAATCTTGAAGCTTAAACTGTTTGGCATCAGTAGTCCTCTCCACAACTGGACAATGGACTTTCTTACAAACAGCCCACAATTTGTCAGACCGGACAACCTCACATGTTTTCCACAGCGATATGTACTGTCCATCTTCTAATACTCCCTCTTCACCCTAGACTGCATACCAGTGCACGGCTCCAACAACATCAAGTTTGCAAATGACACCATGTGGAAGAAGGAGATCCAGCACCTAGTGGCATTGTCTGGGAACAACAACCTGGAACTTAACACCAGGAAAATGAACATACTGGGAATCACACTCATTCTCCGACTGACATCAAAGGAGCTGCTGTTGAGTGTGTATCCAGCTTTGAGTTCTTCAGGGTCTACATATCTGAGGACCTCATCCCTGGTCCCTGAATGGCTCCTTTCGGGTTAAAAAGACACAACAGCACCTTTATTTTCTGAAATAGGCCTAACTGTGCTCTAATATTCTGGTGAACCACTCTACCATTGAGAGCATCATCACCAACTGCATCCCAGTCTGGTATGGTAAGTGCACTGCAACAGACAGAAAAGCTCTTCAGTGGGTGGTGAAAACCAGCTACCCAGCATTGGATGCATTTACAAGTAACTGTCTTCAGAGGGCGTAGATATTCATACTTATAAAAGTGTGCAGATGTAGAAAGTCCTTAGTACCTGAGAGGGCAGTTTAAATGCCTTTAAGTGCCTGAGGTGGTAGAGACACTGCCAGGCCTTCATCAGAACAGTGTTGATGTGACAGGACCATGACAAGTCTTGCATGTTGTGAACACCTATATACCGGAAACTGCACACTCTCTGCAGTGGGCTCCCACTGATCATGAGTGGCTGGTAGCTCCTCTTCTGCTTCATACTGAGTTCCAATATCAACTCATTTGTCTTGCTAAAGGAGATTGTTCTCCTGGCACCAAATCTCCAGGTTTTAAAGTTTTAAATCTCCTGTAGGTAAGCTGTCAGAGATCAAGCCTACCACAACAGTGTCGTCAATGAACTTGACGATGGTGGTAGAGTTGGAAGTGGCCACACAGTAATATGTGTACAGTGCGTACAGCAGAGGGCTCAGAACACAACTCTGGGGGTCTCCAGTGCTGAGGGTGAGGGAGGATTAGACATGTTTGCCCACCCATACGGCTTGTTGTCTATCTCTCAGGAATTTGGATAGGCTAAGTTGGATTGCTTGTCCCAGGCCTCTAACTTAAAGGTGATTCTGGAAGGAATTATGGTGTTGAATGCTGAACTGTAGTCTACAAACAGCATTTTAACATAATTCCCCTTTCTGCTGTCCAGGTAGCTTAGGGCTGTATGATGGAGGTGTGCAATGGCATCCTCGGTAGAATGTTTGGGATGGTATGCAATTCTGAATTCACTGTTCCATCAATGATGGTAAACCATCCTGGCCAAGATGCAGCAAAATGAGATAAGGTTATTATGCTGGAATGCAGTGTTTTCCTTTCTCCAAACATAGCACTTCTCATTTAGACCATAAAATTCTATTTTCTCATACATCCACAAAACATTTTCCAATAGTTCTATGACTTGTCCACATGATGTTTAGCAAATTCCAGATGGGCAGCAATGTTCTTTTAGAGAGATACAAAGGTTGTTCAATGTTCAGTGTTCTCCTGATGGTGGACTTGAACATGAACATTATTCAACATAAGAGAGTCCTTTAGTTGCTTAGAAGTTACCCTGGGTTTCTTTGTGGCCTTGTAGACTATTACAGGTAATGCTTTTGGAGTGATCTTTGTTGGTCAGCCAGGGTAGCAATGGTCTTACATTCCCTTAAATTCCCTCAATTTGTAAACCATCTGTCTGACTATGGATATGTGGAGTCTAAACTCTTTAGAGATGGTTTTCTAACCTTTTCCAGCCTGAAAGAACAATTTTTTTTTCTGAGGTTCTCAGAAATCTCTTGTGTTAGTACCATGATACACTACTCCAAACATGAAGATCAGACTTTGACAGATCCTTAAATAAAACATTCACTGACACCTGGTAACCCAGTGATTGAAAAGAAATAAACCTTCAATTTGACCTTCAAATTAACCACTAATCCTAGAGTTTCACATACTTTTGCTATTCATAGATATCTAATATTGAATAATTTTCCTAAATAATAAATTACAAAGTATATTTTTTTGTCTCATTTGTTTGAACGAAATCGCTTTTAGAACTTGTGTGAAAATCTGATGATGTTGCTGGTCATATTTATGCGGAAATATAGAAAATCCTAAAGGATTCAGAAACGTTCAAGCACCACTGTAGCTTGTCTGAGGACTGATGCATCCCTCTGCGCATAATGGCTTTAAGGTTCCATACCTGTCACAGGTAATTGTCTAATAAATCATTATGACGACTAATTGTCTGTTTTAGGTCTTTGACGATTAAATGATTACAGTTTTGTTTGCTGCATTCATTAAATAATTGTCACAACTTACTATGAATATTTAATTGACTCCTTTTTAAGTTGTCACTTGCAGTATATGATTAATAGACTTAACACTTTAAATATTAAATAATTTATTTAATGAATAATATATATCTTTCAGAAAACTAAAGATTCTGCCAATAACACATTTCAGAAAATTGAAAGTTCTAGAAATAACAGAAACAAACAATCACAATAAACTGTGACCTTAATCACAACAAACAGAACAGGCCATAAATATTTCCAAACAAAGCCAATCCTGCTCCTTAACAGCTAAGTAGATTAGGTGAAAGGAAGTAGTTTACAGATGGAAGTAGCACTTTTTTCACACTATTTTTCCACCACCAAAGTTAACAGGTTTGAATGTTCACACAGCATGCTGATTAGCATGTAGCAGGACCAGAGCAAAAGCAGCAACACCACATTAGTTTCGGTGGCAAGTTTATTTTTGCTACATGGTTCACGCTGATTTAAAGTGACACTGCATTGTTACTGGTCAATATAGAAATAGACACATATACGTGTATATACATGCATAAATATAGACGAATATGTCCAGTGAACAGCTGAACAGTTTCACTCTGCTGCGTAGAGAATGGCTCACTGGACACCTAACCATGAAACCCAACAAATAACATTTTCCAAAAAGTTGTTTAACTAGAACTAAAACCTAGAGGCGCCATCTTGAGGAGGAGAAAGATAAATGTCATTATCTGCGTGATTCAGTGCTTTGGTTACGTTTATTAGGTTTCATTTTTGCGAATTGTGACAGAAAACTAATTGATTTTTTTTTCTTTCATTATCAGTTCCAGATTTTTTTTCAGACTCTAAATTTTCTTATCTTTTCTTTTTATGACTCTCTAGTAAGGTCTAAATACTATTTATTACACTTTTGAATTCCCCACCATCCAATCTGTCCATTTCTGGCTCACTTTCTGAATCTAAACCACTTCCTTTCACACCACAGTGTTGGCTGCAACCTACTACTTCTACATCTGCTCTCAACCATATAGCAACCTACTCTCAAACCTACACCACCTTCTCCCACACACTAACCACTAGGCCAAACACTCCCCCACCAGACCACAAGTGGGTGTGCTCTTCCTTTGTCTTTTGCTTTTTTGACTTCCTGTGTGTCCATGGAGATAACTTTATTACCACATCACAGATTATAATGTTTTCTCCCCCTTAAGAGTCCAAACTAATTTCAACAATTTACTCATGAAAATCGCCAGCTTGTAAAGTCAGTCCCTTACCTACATGTATTTTTAAACAGATGCTACCAGAAGCAATCAAACCTCTTCCAAATAAACAATGAATATTTCATTGGGTACTGGCTTTGTACAAAAATCTTTTGACCAAGCAGTTAAAAAAACCCTGCTATGCTCATACAAATAGTATAGTTTTGTGCAAATGTTTTAGGCAGGTGTAAACATTTTTTACAAAGTGCAAAGTGAACAAACAGAAGACAAATCAAAATCAAATCAATATTTGGTGTGACTACCCATTGGCTTCAAACCAGCATCAATTCGTATACTTGCACACTTTGTACACTTCAGGGTTTTTGACTTATGTAGGTTCATATGTGGGTTGAAACAGAGCCATTAACTGTAACAGAAACGGCTGTGTGTCCTGAATGAAGCCGCAGTTCAACTGAAATGTAGAAGCGGCAAGAATGAAAATGTTATAATATATTAATAAATGTTATTTCCTAAGTAGGAAGGAGCCTTTGAGGTCACATGGCGATACAGGGATGTCGACTATGAGGTCAGGGAAACGGATAGAGGTACAGTCTGGCAAATTTACCAGCTGACCGTCCATAATCCATAGAAAGAGGTTGTCCAAAGGTCATTCCAGAGCGGGAGGAGCTGGGAACGGTTGGTAAATCTAAAAACGTTTCATCCATCCTGGTCCCTTGTGGAGACCACTTCTCATCGTCCCAACTCATGGAGGTTGCCAGGTTGCAGCAGGAGTTTTCCGATGTATTCTTGTATTCTTATCTCATAGAACACCACACTGAGAAACCCCCAGGGGTGGTAAAATTTGGATGGAAGTACGGTATCTGGACTTCCACTTGCCATGGGCAGCTGCATGGACAAACTGATAAGAAAGCAGTGATTGCAGCCTGCCCAAGACCTAAGACCTATAAATAAGTGAGTTTTTGGGGCTCACTGACTATTATTGCTGACTGATATCACTAAAAAGGAGCACCAGATATGGTCCAGTGGATGGACTCATGCCAACATGCTTTCATGGAGGTAAAGGCTGCACTCTGAGATGAGCCATTTTTACATTCCCCTGACTTCTCTGTCCCTTTTTAAAGACAGACACATTAAACAGGGGGCTGGAGGCCATGTTGTCACCGGTGGTGGAGGGGGAGGAACACCCTGTGCAAGAGAAGGCGTGGCTGGACATCAAATGGACGGTCCTCACCTTCCCATGTAATATCTCTTTATTGGTCCACCATTTGATACAGCTTCCAAGCTTCTTGGAATAGATTTATACAACTTATGAATATCTTCTAGTGGAAATTTGTACCATTCATCTAGCAGAATATCTTCTAGTTGCTACAGAGATGTTTACATGCTTCTCACTCTTCTCTCCAAAATTTCACACATTGGCTTGATGATATTCAAGTCAGGTGATTGAGCTGGCCAGGGCAGATGCTGAAGTTTATACTGGTGCTCCTCAAGCCAAAACTGAACTGTTCTGGCTGTGGGTATAGGCGCATTATCATCTTGAAAAATGGCATCATTGTTTGAAAACATTAGGACCATAGGATGCACCTGAATTTACAGATACTTGCAGACAGTAACATGACCATGTAGGCTAGTGATGGTGTCAGCAGAATACCACGATATGGCCACCAAAATCTCCCAGATTCACCCACACGTTTGAAGGTTGGAACCAGACCGTCCATGTTGTACAATTTCTTGGGGATTCTCCACACATAAACTCGACCTGCTATTAGGAATAATGTAAATGATGATAACATCAGACCATATCGTTCCAGACTGATAGACAGATTGGGGCGAAAGACATTGACATCCTGAAACCAGTGAAGCCAGTGATCAGTTTCATACCACTCAACACACATCCATGGTATAATTCTGCTTTCAACTCCAAATTTCTTTCTTTGCACTTCTTTATCTCCAATTTCACTTATGCACAGTATCCATGTTGATTGATGGGATGAAAGGTTTAAACCGCTGTTCTATGTTTTGCTCTGGTCCTACATCTAGATCATCTCCCCCTGAAGGGACCTGAAGCCAAGACCTCTGCTTTTGTCACTTGAATGTCACAAACTATTTGAGTTGAGGTTTCAGGAGTTGAATAAAGTTCTGTGATGAAAGTACAGTCGGAATAAAGTGTTCTGCCGATTCCATGTTCATTGTTGTTAAATACATTGAACAGGCATAACATTATGACCAATGTAGTGTTGGTCCATCTTTTGCTGCTAAGACAGCCCTGACCCGTCCTGCACTGTGTATTCTGACCCCTTTCTATCAGAACCAGCATTAACGTATTCAGCAATCTGAGCAACAGTAGCTCGTCTGTTGGATTGGATCACACGGGCCAGCCTTCTCTCCCCACGTCCATCAATGAACCTTGACCGGCCATGACCCTGTCGCTGGTTCACCACTGTTCCTTCTTTGGACCAATTTTGATAGATACTGACCACTGCAGACCGGGAACACCCCACAAGAGCAGCAGTTTTGGAGATGCTCTGATCCAGTGGTCTAGCCATCACAATTTGGCCCTTCGTCAAACTCAAAGCTTAAATCCTTACACTTGTCCATTTTTCCTGCTTCTAACACAACATTTGAGGACAAAATGTTCACTTGCTGCGTAATATATCTGCCACATCAGACTTATTCACTTCACCTCTCACTGCTCATAATGTTATACCTGATCACTGTATATATTCATAAAGATTTTACAATATTTATAATTAATATATTACAGTACATAATAAGATTAAGAAATAAGATTTTAGATTTTATTTAACTTTAAGATCAGGTATCATCTATTTTTCATGCAGATCGTCAAGTCTGAACCAGTTGGCATTTTCACTCGGTCCATTAAGTATGTTTAACAGTGGCTTCCTTTTTACTCACTCTGTGAGGAGGCTGTGTTTCTCTCAGTCCTCTAAATCTTCCTCTGTTTGCTCTTTCACTTGCTTTCCATCCCCATTTCTCTCTCTCTCTCTCTCTCTCTCTCTATCTCTCTCTCTCTCTCTCTCTCTCTCTCTTAAAACTCAATGGAACAATTTATTGCTATTAAATCGGTGCAGACTTTTGTGAAGCTAATCCCTGGCTGTTTGTTTAAAGCTACAGTCACAACAGCTCAGCATCAGCATTTGGAATTTGTCAGAAAATTGTTTTTGAATGACTTTTATTTTTACACTATATGGACTGATTCTTTACTGATGGCTTAGTAGTTAATGAGCTCTGTGGAATATTAACTAAAATTTACTAAAAGGGTTATGAGAGAGAGAGAGAGAGAGAGAGAGAGAGAGAGAGAGAGACAGAGAGAGAGACAGAGAGTGAGAGAGACAGAGAGAGAGAGAGAGAGAGAGAGGGAGAGAGAGAGACAGCAAGAGAGACAGAGAGAGAGAGAGAGAGAGACAGAGAGAGAGAGAGACAGAGAGAGAGAGAGAGAGAGAGAGAGAGAGAGAGAGAGACGGCAAGAGAGACAGAGAGAGAGAGACAGAGAGAGAGAGAGAGAGAGAGAGACAGCAAGAGAGAGAGAGAGACAGAGAGAGAGAGAGAGAGAGAGAGAGAGAGAGAGAGAGAGATCGACATATTATTTATATCTATTTTTTAATCTTTAATAGTTGTGTTAATAGGTGTTATTTCTAATGAAGCAATTTTTGAATTATAATAGAGAGAGAGAGAGAGAGAGAGAGAGAGAGAGAGAGAGACGGCAAGAGAGACAGAGAGAGAGAGACAGAGAGAGAGAGAGAGAGAGAGAGAGAGACAGCAAGAGAGAGAGAGAGACAGAGAGAGAGACAGAGAGAGAGAGAGAGAGAGAGAGAGAGAGAGAGAGAGATCGACATATTATTTATATCTATTTTTTAATCTTTAATAGTTGTGTTAATAGGTGTTATTTCTAATGAAGCAATTTTTGAATTATAATAGAGAGAGAGAGAGAGAGAGAGAGAGAGAGAGTGGGAGTGAGAGAGAGAGAATGACATTCACCCCTTCTTCCTTTGGTTTGTTTTTCTCCCTCTTGTTCAAGCCTTTGTGGAGGTTACAGTAATTTTTCTGCCCTTGTGTTGTTCTGTGACTCGACATGTAAATAATCACTGTGAGGTCACCAGTGAGTGAGGATTTTAGCTGGGTCACTATACACTGTGAATATAAAGCAGCCTAAAACACTGGAAAGCAGCCAGGTTGAATTTTAAGTGACCACTGTCCTAAAATCTCTCTCTCTCTCTCTCTCTCTCTCTCTCCATCTTCTCACTCTCCGGCAGTGTTTTGGAGAAAGCCATCATTACCAATGCTTTTTTTTTTACTCCTCTTTTCAGGTTCTAATTCTCTGCCCACTTCAAAACCGCCCACTCGTCTCGGCCGTCTATAAAAGCGTGTGTCACTAAGAGAAAGTTGTTGATAAAAAAAGAAAGAAAGTTGTTGATAAGGCATGTTTCCTCAGAACAGTGAAAGGCCATGAAGTTTAAAGTCCTGTTGTGTTTCTGTGTGCTGAGCCAAATACAGCAGGGTGAGTATTCATATGCATTGATCATTTTGTTTGCTGTTAAATCGAACAGGTAAGCGAGTGTTAGGTGAGATTTCTGGGAGTGTCTGTATTACAGTATGAATATTAGCACACAGCAGCACAACCTGTACACACTCTGTTAAATCACAGTCAGTGTTGATGCACTTAGCTAATATTTACTCGTCTATTAACAATAATAATAGTAACAATCATAAATATCAATTTTTCATATTTCATTTCATCTTGTTTGTTTATCTCGCTAGCTAACTAGACATCACATTTTAGATAAACCTGCCTGAAATTTAATTTTTTTTAAATAATTTAATAAAATAATAATTAAAATATTTTATTTACACACCCTCATGATGACACCTAGGATCATGGTGATCCTTTAGATATTATCTGGATATGGAAATGTGTCCAGTTTTCTATTATCAGACATGAAGTAGCGTGTTATAACTGCTAAGTCAGCTTTTCGATCCAAGAAAGCGTTTAATTTTACTTTTGTTTTTTTTGTTTTTTTCCACTGTAATGAATTTGGACCCATGTTGCCACTTGGTCTGAGAATGTTCACTTAATTCTTGGTATCCAGCTCATTCCTTATCAGTGGTTACATAAAGTTTTTTAACACCCTATTGAATCACTCTCAACTGTAAAACTGTAAAACTTTGCAGCTTTAGCCCAGGACTGATGAAATACTTGACAGAAACTCTTGATTTGGTTCCATGATGCTTGATTCAATCCATTTTTCTTCCGAGATAATATGTAAATTAATTCATATTTCTATTTTTTTGGCATCGCACATTACTAATCAAATGCAGCAAGAACTGAATTTATGTCTAAGGCAATAAATGTGTGACGTTGATTAGTTTAATAAATGACCAGAGTGATAAATATGTGTCGGTAAGAAGAAAGAGCGTGAAGGAGTAATGTGCAAGTCAAGGAGTTGGTACATCTTTTTTTGTTAGAATATATGATCAGATAACAGCACAGTGTGATGGAAAGACAGAGGTTAATGGCTCTTATCTTGATCCGACGTAACAGAAGTCGTCAGTTGTTACTGTACAGCGAGTGTTGTTCCACCCAGACGTATAAAGACATCAGTCAGCTCCCAGTCTTTGATGAATAATGTTTTAACTGGGTATTAATGTTAAACGAGGGTGTGAGTCAGATTATGCACTTACGATCACTGTGTGTGTGTGTGTGTGTGTGTGTGTGAGAGAGAGAGAGAGAGAGAGAGAGAGAGAGAGAGAGAGAGAGAGATTTAGTTCGACTTGACAATCTTTTTAGTTCATCATCTGCTTTATTCTGTGCACAGTTCATCTTTATCTTTACCTTGCTTAGTTTTCCTTTTTCCGTTACTGTGGAATCAGTATTATTCATATTATTATTATTATATATTATTATTCATTAGATAGATAGATAGATAGATAGATAGATAGATAGATAGATAGATAGATAGATAGATAGATAGATAGATAGATAGATAGATAGATAGACATTTTCATTTAACAGATACTGATTGCTCACTATTTCATTTTGTAACTTCCTGAGAGCATGTACAGGTCAATATCATCAGTGGGATTTTATTGGCATTCCTCTATTTAGCTTGTAATGAAATATGGTTTCTTTATGACCCTGGGGCAACACATTACAGTACACAAGACTATATAAAGTAAAATACACAACAGCACAGGGCAGTAAAACTACAGGTCTATAACATTGGTTGTAAACTATTGTTTAGTGAAGCATCAATAAGTTTAGTAGCAAAGTGCAGGTGTTTTTGCATCATACTGAGTTAGGGGTTTGATTAGCACAGGTAAGCGATGGAAGGCAGCAGTGTTGAGTAATCTAATGTAAAAGGATGAAAAGTCCATGGGATGGGTGAGAGAATTTGTTCACAATGCTGAGGAATTCCTGGGACATTTTTCTCCGCGTCCTCTTATGAGTAGGAGATGTTTAAGGTGAGTAGTCCTTCAGCTTAGTGTTTAAGGTGTTGGACTACTGATCAGAAGGTTTCAGTTCAAACTCCAGGTCCACCTGCTGGGCCCCTGAGCAAGGCCCTTAATCCTCAATTGATCAGTTGTATAAAATCTGGATAAGAGTGTCTGCCAAATGCCAGAAATGTAAATGACTGTCAATCTGATTTTTTCTACATGAAACGCCAATCAAATCAAATCTGATCAATAAAAAGTCAGCAAAAGTCCCGCCCACCCATGTATTCTGTTTCACAAAAATTATACATTAATATGTGGAAGAAAAATACCTTGTTAAATAAGAGCAGAGCAGCATTACTAAACTTCTGTGTGAATACAGTGTCATCATTTCGACCAAACTCCAGATAAACCTCATCTGAAAACACGTTAAATAAATATACACTGATCTGGCATAACATTTTGACCACCTGCCTAATATTGTGTCGGTACCACTTCTGCTATCAAAACAGCCCTGACCCAACGAGGCCTGGACTCCACTAGGTCCCTGAAGGTGTGCTGTGGGTATCTGGCACCAAGATGTTAGCAGCAGATCCTTTAAGTGCTGTAAGATGTCCTCCATTGGCCCCACCTCACAACTTACAGGACTTAAAGGATACTTTTGATAGATACTGACCACTGCAGACCGGGAACACTCCACAAGAGCTGCAGTTTTGGAGATGCTCTGATCCAGTGGTCTAGCCATCACAATTTGGCCCTTCGTCAAACTCACTTAAATCCTTCCACAGTGGAATGAAACAATGTTCTTTAGGACCTTGGAGATACAACACAGGACTCAGAGGTCCAGATTTGATGTAGCTATAGACTGCTGAGCTTCTGAGTTACAGTAGAAACTCTTGGCTAGTTTGTAGTGATCTGTCCAAGAGGCTTGGAGATCCAGTGTCATGGCATTGATGGTGGTATTAGTATGAAAGGTGACAAACCTGAGTGGAGATGAGAGAGCTGGACAGATTAATGGCTAATCTGCATCAGTCTATTTAGTTAGAGACGAACTAACAGCTAAATCCTGGAGGATATTCAAACAGAATTGTGGGTCATGTAAGAAAATCAGAAAATAAACCTTATGTACCACTGGATATCAGATATGCAAATAGTTCAGAGTGCATTTTTCATTTAATCTGTTACTCAGTCAAGCTACAAGAACTAAGACTGCTATTCAACGCAGAGTATCGATCTACTCAACATGTTTTCTTCTTCTATCTGTTTGTAACATTATACAACTTCTTTCTACAGTTTTAGCGTTCTGGTTTATATCTACATGATGTTTCATTTCTCATTTCTGTCTTCTTCCTTTCAGTATTTCCCACAGAGATATCAGTGAATGTGAGCTCCTCTGTTATCCTGCCCTGTACGTTCCATCTCCAATACGACGATTTAATTCTCAACATCACCTGGTCCTTCAACGGGTCAATCATTTCATCCAGTAATCAAACGGAAGGTGAATTTCCCGTGTCAGAAAATGGATTCAAGGGAGTTTCCCAGCTGAAGCTGTATAATGTTACGCCACACAACCAGGGGGTGTATGAGTGCCATGTGAAGACCAATCTAACCAATCAGCTCAGTAATGTCACACTCAACATTTTGGGTAAGTTTCATTCTTTACCTATTGTGGTGAGGATGACTTTTTATGAACTTTTAACAAAACTTTTTTTATTATTTATATAAGAAAATGTTCATTTAATCATCTCGTACAGCTATATCATTTCATAAGGTGACGGTTTTGCAGAAAACTACTTGAAATTTCAAGTACAGGATTCTTCCTTTACCTGAAGACA
>NC_080722.1:24028629-24051129 GCF_019097595.1 Hemibagrus wyckioides | reverse complement strand
AAGCATTTTCCCAGCATTTCTTTCCTGGTGGATATTCAGACTGGTTCTATTTCAACATAAATCAACGTTATATGAAAGAAAAGACTTGATTTCTGACAGGAAAGAAATAACGTTAGTTGTTAATTCTAACACAAACTAGTTAGCTCACATTATGCGGCAAGTTTTTACATCCATTTTCTCTAGTGATTATCCAACATTGAGGGTCTCAGGGAGACTAGAGTCTAACCCAGGGACTCGGGTGCAAAACGGGGGACTCCCATCAACCATCACAGAGCACAGAACAAACGGGGCAATTTCGAGATGCCAATCATCCTACAACGCGTGTCCCTGGACTGGTGGAGGAAACCCCTGAAGCACGGGGAGAAGATGTGTACTCCACACACACACACACACACACAAACAGGGTGAAGGCAGAAATCGAACCTTGAGGTTGTGAGGCAAACATGCTAATCACAAAACCACAGTCTGTTTGTAATTAGCATCATTTAGTTGCTAATTTTTTGATTCGTAAAATGAAACAAATGAGAAATGTCAAAAATTCCATTCTCGCAAAACTTTCTAAGCAACATGTTCAGGATAATCGTCTTCATCTGTCACTGCAATGTAACTTTCATTTTCTAGCCAATTTAGTCCAACTGCCAGGCGTGCCTAACGAACACAATGAAGACATAAACACTTTTCTCTGACGTTTTCGGCTTTTCTCTGAAGTTATTCGCTCTAAATCTCTTGGAAGAAACAATGATATGCCTAAAAACAAAACAATAAAGAAAATCTGGAAACTTCTGCATGCTTTTGAATGCTCTTGTATTTCTTCAGGGTTTAAATGACGTAATCATGTAACTGTTGCTCATCCCTTGAACTCTCGATTCGATTTAATTTGACTCAATTTGATTCGATTCGATTCAATTCAAATTATTTGTACAGTGAGTCCCCAACTTACTAAAGAGTTCCGTTCCGGGAGAACGTCCGTAAGTCAGATTTGTTCGTAAGTCTGACAAAGTGAGTCTTATACACCTTTAACACTAATATCCAATGCAAAGCTTTTTGCCTCGGTCCAATCTCTCAATTATTTTCACTTTTGTTTCCATGGTTACTGCTTTGAACTGCTGTTCTGTAGCAGTTCCCCTCTACATCAACACTGATTTTCCTCTTGCTTTCGGACATCCTTGGCTCTGATTGAGCGCTTTACTACTGTACACTATCACACTGGACAGTAAGCACAAAGCAACACAACTGTGACAACGTCCAGCAGACACGTGAGCTACTTCTGCTATTTGTTCACATCTACAAATGTTCATAAGTTGGGGACTTACTGTATAGCGATTTTAACAACGGACATTATCTCAAAGCAGCTTTACAGAAGAATAGAAACATAGAATAAAAATGATAAAGTTGTTATTATTTATCTTTAACATTTATCCCTAATGAGAAGCCTGAGGAGACGGCGGTAAGGAAAAACTCCCTGAGATGATCTGAGGAAGAAACCTTGAGAGGAACCAGGCTCAGAAGGGAACCTTATCCTCATTTGGGTGACACTGGACAGTAAATAATGAAAATGTCCTTTGGTCAGACGGTGTTGTTATTGTGCAACCGTGGCTCTGACAGTAGTGTTTCTCTCAAATCACTAGGTTAGATTAATGCTTTCTCATTTCTATGGTCACACCACTCGTATAGTGGACGCTCCATGTAAGCCTATTTACAAACTGATTGAAATCGAAGCTTTCCGTTAGGTTTATTTAGCGTTTAGGGAAGGAGTCTCCAGTATCCAGTGAATTGCAAGGTGATGATCTGCATAATCTGGGAACAGGGAATTCATTTAAACCGACTCATGCATAAATACGTGAAACTTTATTTATGTGAATGCTTTTGGACTTGAGTTGTGATTAAAAATCATTGGATGAGCACAAGACAGAATGCACCTGGGTGGACTGTAGAGCAAATCATGCTCACTTAGGTGACCATATGTGTCATCATCTGTGCATAGAGAAGCAATCAGCCGCCCAACAATGCAATGGAAAGCTGCATTTCCCTCCAAATAACTGTGTATACATATACAAATATGTAGTTTAGTTTAGGTCACATAATCCCAGAGACTAAGCAGTGAAATGTCTATAATGTTATAAATAAATATACCTCACTTCCCTTTTTCTCCGTACTATTAAGCAAACTTATATGCACTCATATTCTGCTGTATCTGCAATGCAGCATGCTGCCTGAGTGGGTCTGTCTCTTGGGTCTCGCTCACTGAAGCTGAACTTGGTGGGTATGCAAACCATATTTGTGAGTGAGTCTGTGTGTGTGAGTTCTGGACACACACACACACACACGCCTCTACAGGGTATGACTTTCACCAGAATCTCCCAGTCGACTTACACAAATGAATCGAAAGTTTCGGAACAAGACTGCAGAGGAAGAAGCAAGCTCTACCCAGCGATGATGAATCAACTCCTACAGTGTCCATTTCAGGTCACATTTTTCAGGCCCCCAAAGTAATAAAGTTGATTTATTATTGCTGTACAGGTTTTGTGATACAAGTGATGCTCTGAAACTGTTTGTGTCCTAGATGCCGGCATGGGGGTGTTTAAAAATGGTCCTAGAACTGTGGAAACCTGATGTGCTGCATGACTCGGGATGTCATGTGGATGTCATGACGAACATATATATCATATACTATATGTCTGTTTCTATATGCGTGGTGGTCGGGGAAAACTGATTGGATGGAGCTATGGATGAATTCTGCAACAAAGATGCAGATTTTTAGATGAGCAAGAACTCTCAGAAAGCAGAAATGGGGTTTTGTCTTTTGGGAACTTTTCTATGAATTTATTCCCCCTAGTAGGCTAGGGAAAAACAGAAATATTTATAAAACTACAAATTCTTAAAGTCCTGAGTGTCTACTTACATATGAGCTTCATATTAACCTCCACTGTGGAGTGAGACATGACAAAGACACTCAATGCAGAACATGGACACAACAAATACAGACAATCCACCCATCCATCCGTTCCAATCGTCCGTCCATCCATCCGTCTGTCCATCCAATCATCCATCCATTCAACCATCCATCCATCCGTCCATCCATCCGTCCATCCACCTGTCCATCCATTCAACCGTCCATCCATCCATCCGTCCATTCATCTAATCGTTCATCCAATCGTCCATCCGTCCATTCATCCATCCAGCTATACTTCCATCCATCCATCCATCCACCCATCCATCCATCCATTCGTCCTCTACATCACTCATCAGGTCATGTCAAACCTGGAGTATATCCCAGAAGAGTCAGGGTACAAGGCAGGGTTCACCCTAGACAGGATGTCAGTCTATCACAGGGCACACACACACACACACACACACACACACTTCAGACCATTTAGAGATGCCAATCAGCCTACAGTGCATGTCTTTAGACTAGAGGAGGAAACTTGGGACAGATTATAATTACACTTTTTTTTCTTTAAATAAAAGATCTGTGGTGCTTTTTATTTTTATTTATTGTTATATTTAATGCTGAGTGGAAACTGAGTAGCTATAAATGAAGAATTAAAGAAAAAAGGATAATGAATAAATAAAAATGAATGAATGAATGAATAAATAAATAAATAAATAAATAACTTGTTTATTTATTTGTTTAATTATTTATTAATCTATTTTTTTTATATTTAAATAAAAAAACAACAAAAAAAACAAGCAAACAAACAAAGTCACCATCATCAGCAATTCTGATATTTCAGTATGTACCATTATATATCTTATACTATACTTACATAGCTGGTTGAGATTCATGCAAAAGAGCAGCAGGTTTTGTCCGGTTTCAATTTTCAAAACTGTACAGATTTCATCAAAATTGCATGGAGGTTTTTCCAGGCTGATGGTGATTTAGCGTACCTCGTTTCTGGAGCACTTAATGATTTAATGATTTCTTCTCACAGTGCACTTGATCATCTTTGTCATTAGGTTATGACTCCTTACAGCATCTCACTGAAGTTTTTATAACTGTGCCCTCTACTGTCTGCACATTTTATGAGCCACTGACTAAGAGCATATTAAATAAATAAACATGTTTCAGGGGCAGTTAATAACAAACCCGACTCTAGCACACGATGTACCGAGAGTAACGCTCACCCCTCGTGTTGCAGGACGTTGTTTATTAGAAGAGTGCTGACTTCTCGCTCCGCTCTTCGCCTGAGCAGCGCTATGTCACGAGATAAGAGTTTATTGTTAGACCTTAATTTCCCTTCTCGACGAATAAAATCTTATCTCGCGATCAAGCCTATTATCTGCGCAATCCTTGGAAAGTGCATGTTAGTAATTTCATGCCTTATGCGCCTCGTTCCATGTAATGAAACAAATCCGTGTGAACCGGAGCACAAGGCGAGGTGCTGATCATTTTGTAACAAAAAAAATGTACTTAAGAATATGAGGACCTTTTCACTCAGCACAATTTGGTGAGCCTAGCAGTGTTAAGCAAGAACATAATGTGCGCTGCGATTACAACAAGCCGTGGACTAATGTCCTTGATAATTACAGTTATGATCGTGTATGGCGGTAGACGGATGTGATTGCTAACAGCATGCTCGATAACCTGTTTAATTAGAGGCTCCAGCTCTACCTTTAGATGATAGATATTATGAGGAATGAAAGCTTCATGAAATAACACAAACTAATCAGAAAGGACGGATCGGAGCGAAGAGCCGCATCCCGCTGTTGATATTCCACTCCGCCGAGCTCTTTAGGAAGATACACAATGGATGTGAGCATCACAGCGTTCAGATACAGCCTCTTGCCATTGTTACAAATTGCCGTGATTGTGCAGGTCATTGGGATTGCTATCGACCACGCTGTCTTCTTCCTTCTCATTTTATTCCTTCCTTCTTTTTAGTGCGTTATTCTCCCATTGCTCTCTATCTCTATAGATTTGACGTCGTGCACAAAGGGATTTGGGGAAGGCTTTAAGCTTATAGTGTTGATCTGCTCTATCATAGGAGTTCAACCGTGCCACCTTTTCTATCTTTGTCTTTTTTTTCACTCAATTTTTTGTTGATAATCCTCTGCTTTTCCCCTGCTTTCCTTACTCGACCTCTTCACACCAGGTCAGAACAGTTGCCCTCCTCTGCCTCAGGCTACCCCTCATCTTTGTATCCAGTAATGTTTGGCCACACCTTTCTCTCCAAACCCTGTGATCCTTCCTCACTACTGTTTTTCATCCTGTTTGTTTTTCGAATCATTTTTTCAAGGTCCTTTTACGACAGATTCTTTTCTTTCACCAAAACGCACAGTCATAAACAGAAAAGCGCTGATTGCTCCCACAATAACCCAATCAGACAATAATCATCCTTCCAGTGACACTGGATGAATCCTCGCTCTAGGTGTTAATCCCGGGCAGTGGGGATTATTCAGTGATATCAGTTCTTCACTGAGGAAGGCCAAAGAGGAGGTATATGGATGTAATAAATGAGGATATGAAGCTAGTGGGTATAAGTGTTGAGGATGCAGAAGATAGGGATAGGTGGAGAGAGATGATTCGCTGTGGAGACCCCTGAAGGGAAAAGCCAAAAGAAGAAGAAGATCAGTTCTTCACTAAAACGCAACACACTGTGGTTACTGGTGTCATTAGGGTGGAGATGGAGGTGGAGGCCACTCTATAGAGGCAAATTAATGAAAATTAAAAATATTTTTTAAAAAGGGTTGTTTTTTAGAGTTGACTATTTAGACATTTATTAAAGCGCTTTAAAACACATGAAGCTTAAAAAACAGCAGCAAAGCATTAAATTCTGATAACTTTTGAATAAATTTTTATTTATTTATTTATTTATTCATTCATTTATTCATTTATTTATGTTTTTAATTTATTCATTTATGTGTTTTATTTATTTATTTATTTATTTATTAATACCACGCACAAATTCCTACATTTCAAAAAGCTTTCATACTGCTGAAAAAAATCCTAAATCACATCCTTTGTGAATAAAAAGTTTTTGTTTTTTTTTTTAGCAAGAATTCTTTCAGCAGTTAATAGCATTAATAAACATTATCGATCAAATCCGTGCCGAATAAAAACAAATCTGGGAAAAACAGCATGTCCTCCTCACATACTACTCACTAACACAGATTAGCTTGGTCGTCTCTGTACCTCTCCTCCGGTTTCCATGGTGACAAGTGAAGGGAGGAGGAGCATGGTGAGAGGGGCGGGGCTTATGATTAAAGAAGAAGATCTTTTTGCTTTCGCTGGCGTTATGGTCAGCCTTTATGTTTTACAATATAATATGCAAATGATAAGGTTCAGTGAATATGGAAGCGTAATCTACTTCATTAGACAATAATTTAGTAGGAAAATTGTACTGTTTCTTTGTTTTCCTCTGTAAAAAAAAAGAGCTAGCTATTACTAGCTTGAGACATGAAACAATGAAGGTAGAGAAAAGAGAAAATATGAGAAATCACCGCACATGGAGCCACAAACCTCTCCTGAGTCCTGAGCATAACAAATGAATAAAGAAAGCTCTGAGTACAGGGTTACACACCTTTGTTACAAACCTTTATTGTGTGTGTTTTGGTTTCTGACCACGAAATGATGATTTCATGAGAACGGTAGATATGTAAAGACCAAAATAGAGCACTGACTGAGACAACGGTAATCGTATTGTTAAAGGATAATGCGGTGAGGGGCTCAGTGTTATCGTCTAAAATAATCGAATACCGTAGGTAGAATTGGTCTGATATTAAGAGCGCTGATGTAAGATTGTCTCTCTGGTTAACATAATCGCGTTCGGTCAATGATGAAATTGATTGATCTGAGTGAGACATGTCAAAAGAGACATGATAGCATCAAAAAACAAACAAACAAACTGGCCAGCACAGGAGGTGTCAAAATTATACTCTGAATGAATGCAAAAAAAAGAAATTATCCAAAAAAAAATCTTCTGAATATTCTACTTTAACCCATCAAGACTCCTCTTCCTCCCTTTTCTTCTTCTTCTTCTTCTTCATCTTCTTCCAGCTTTTCCCATCAGGGGTCACCACAGCGAATCATCTCTCTCCACCTATCCCTATCTTCTGCATCCTCAACACTTACACCCACTTTTCCTCCTGCCTGGCAGCTCCATGTCCAACATTCTCCTACCAATATCCTCACTCTCCCTCCTCTGAACATGTCCAAACCATCTTAATCTGTCCTCCCTAACTTTGTCCCCCAAACGTCCAACATGAGCCGTCCCTCTGATGTACTCGTTCCTAATCCTGTCCAACCGTGTCACTCCCAAAGAGAACCTCAACATCTTCAGCTCTGCTACCTCCAGCTCTGACTCCTGTCTCTTCCTCAGTGACACGGTCTCTAAACCATACAGCATGGCCGGTCTCACCACTGTCTTGTACACCTTCCCCTTGATTCTCATTGGTATTTTTCTATCACACCCATCAACCCATCAAGTCTAGTATTCTAAAATGTCCTCCATGCAATAAAAAGCTTTTTTTCCCTCCACCCTGCTGTTTCATACCACCATTAGAAGGCATTATAATACTTTACAGCGCTGACATTTGAAATCATGAATCATCAGGAAGCACTTTTTTAAGCAGAAAGTTAAGGCATCAAACCAAATACTTTCTGCACTACTCCCAAAAGATCCATCTAGTCCTTTAGTGCAGCAGATTATTAAAGAGATTTTGGATTTTTTAAAGCTTTTACCTGGAACGGTAATAAAAAGCAAAGGGACCAAAACAGGAAGTGAGACGATATCTCTGACTGAGAAATTTCATTTGGAATAATATATTGCTTACTGATGAAAAATCATGCAAAAATGTTTCCTTTTCTATTTTCACTTTTATATTAAAAATCCCCAGCAGAGACGCCTGTGAAGGAAGAGATGAGAGGGTCACGGCAAGCAGACAGGAAACAAAACCAGCAGAGCAGCCATTTTCTACTAATAAGGCACTGCTGCTGAAGCTGGAGCCTAGGGCTTACAGTTCCACACATCACAACAACAACAACAAGAAATCACAGATCTTAATCAGTAAAAGCAGTCAGATGTCAAGACAAAAAAAATCTGGTGCTCTGGGGTTTGGGGATAGAGGCATATGTTCAGTATAACAACAAACAATTCCAGAATTATTTTCATGATTAACACAACTGATTTCCTCTTCCTCTTCTTTTCCTCTGCATACTAAAGAGATGTTAGCAAAACTTCCTCAGGGTAACTATACGCTTAGAATAAATAACTAGCCTACTGAAGCCTTCGGAGAGTTGGAAAGGCAAAACGTGGCTGGAGAAGTCACTCTCTGTAACGGCCCTGCCCCTGAGCGAATGGTCAGAAGGGACGGATGAACGAACGGGAGACGTCTGACTCTGTCTGGTGAGCTGGAGACGGTCTCATAACCCAGACCTTTACACTTCACTAGAGACTCTAGAGACATTTTGTTCCTAAAGGCAGGCGGGATTGCACCGGGAAAATATCAAGCACACATCTTCTCTCGTAGTTAGTATTAAACATGGGAATATGCAGCTCACACTAAATATTGCATCATAATTCATAAAAGCACACACTTTATCAGTTCAGGGAATTACAGTACAGCTTCCTCTGATACATGTTGTGTCACAATGTACAAACAATCAAATGTGGCTAGAGTCAATCACCAGAAAAGGTTTACACATCAGACATGTCATGACTCCTGGACCTGTTTGAGGCTGAAGCTTTTATCTGTTAAGTAATGAAGATGTTTCTAATAGAATCAGTGTTCATGTATAGGCAGACAGACAGACAGAAAGAGAGAGAGATAGATAGATAGATAGATAGATAGATAGATAGATAGATAGATAGATAGATAGATAGACAAAAAGGTGGACAGACAGACAGACAGACAGATAGATAGATAGATAGATAGATAGATAGATAGATAGATAGATAGATAGATAGATAGATAGATAGATAGATAGATAGATAGATAGATAGACAAAAAGGTGGACAGACAGACAGACAGATAGATAGATAGATAGATAGATAGATAGATAGATAGATAGATAGATAGATAGATAGATAGATAGATAGATAGATAGATAGATAGACAAAAAGGTGGACAGACAGACAGACAGACAGATAGATAGATAGATAGATAGATAGATAGATAGATAGATAGATAGATAGATAGATAGATAGATAGACAAAAAGGTGGACAGACAGACAGACAGACAGACAGACAGACAGATAGATAGATAGATAGATAGATAGATAGATAGATAGATAGATAGATAGATAGATAGACAAAAAGGTGGACAGACAGACAGACAGACAGACAGACAGACAGACAGACAGATAGATAGATAGATAGATAGATAGATAGATAGATAGATAGATAGATAGATAGATAGATAGATAGATAGATAGATAGATAGAGACAGAGAGACTTGAGCTTTTCCCGGATCACTCCCTGCTATTTTTCAACCCGCCTTCTTGTCTGATGGACAGCTAACCTCCTCCCACTCACACAGAAAATAGCATGATTAGGAACCGAACTTGGGGTATTGACTCACCTGCCACAGAGTTAGGGCGGGGCATGAGGTACAGGGGGGTGGGGTGAGAGGAGTGGAGGGTGGAGCCGGGCTCAGGAATCTTGTTGAGGCTGTGGGTGGAGGCAGCCATGTTTTCGTCAAGGCGGTAGAGGCCAGAGTCAAGCGTGGCGCGCTGCGAATGCCATAGTTTGAGGCTGCTGGCGCGAGTGCCCTCTCCATGCTTGGCACTGCGATCTGCAGGCTCTGAGTAACTCGTCAGGGTGGCTGGGTGTGAGAGGAGAGAGGGAGGTGGAGAAGAAAAAGAAATGACTAGTGAAGGATTAAGGACAATCTGCTGAGTTACAACACCAAGTACAGACACCCAAATGTGAGAAGGGACACGTGAGTCACGCCGTTCTTACAATAACGTGTTTAACCTGAAACAGAGGGGTTTCATGACATGAGTAACGCTTCATTTCTTCTCCTTTCCAATATATTCTGTAAACATAAAAGTATCATTGTGGCTTTACTTATAGACAATCATTTATTTCCACATTCACATGAACCTGAAGTCTCAGTATTCCAAACTATTCAATTATGCAAAAACACATTTATGTTGAATTTTCATGAGTTCTTCAGTCCAAGGTCTTTGTAAATAAAGCTCTAAATCTGTGTAATGAGTTCTCTCAGGGATGGAGGAACGTGGGTCATGTTTTACTAACAGGTTACTGAGTCATTTTTCAGCACAGCGTTATTATTATTATTATTATTATTATTATTATTATTATTATTATTATTATTATTATTATTATTATTACAGCAGCTTATGATAAGATGTTTCTTATTGGATGTTTATTGTATGCTTTGCAATTGATTTAGACTGTGAGCCAGGATAAAACCGAGATGTCTACCTTCACATGTACGTGAATGTAATATGGAGTTGTCCCATCTTTTGCAGTTATAACAGCTTCAACTCTTCTGGGAAGGCTTTCCACAAGGGTTAGGAGTGTGTTTAGGGGAATTTTTGACCATTCCTCTAGAAGAGCATTTCTGAGGTCAGGCACTGACGTTGTGATGAGGAGGTCTGGCTCACAATCTCTATCAGGTGTTCAATTGGGTTAAGATCAGGACTCCACACCAAACTCACTCATCCATGTCTTTATGGACCTTGCTTTGGTCACTGGTGTGCAGTCATGTTGGAACAGGAAGGGGTCATCCCCAAACTGTTCCCACAAAGTTGGGAGCCAAGTTGGCAATATAGTGTATATGTATATAGGGCATATAATAATATGTTGATGATAATCCGTTCCAGCCACCCAAAAATATGACCAATATTACCAATATGAAGTGTATGTAAACTGTATACACACACTCCACTATACAGATACACAAAATAACACTAGATCAGACATAGAATAAAACATGTGTGTGTTGATGTGTATCTCACCGATGATGCCACTGTCTCTGCTTTCCAGCGTGGAGGTGGGGCTGCTGACCGCCTGCCCTGGAGCTCCAGCAGGCAGAGTGGAGCAGGGGCTACAGGCTGGAGGGGATGCTGTGCTGCTGGTCAGAGTGGAGCATGGACTCATCCTGCCGCTCACCCCCACACCCTAAAACACACAACACACACACACACACACACGACTCTCACTTACTGTCTTAGAGCAAAGCCTGAGACGATGATAGAGTCTATTATTCAGTCTAATTAATCACAACCGGTCAGATTTATTATTATTATTATTATTATTATTATTATTATACATTTCATTAGCATTTTATTTGCCTTGAGCTTTTAACACTGGATGTTGTCACGAAGCAGCTGGACAGGACAATATAAAGTTCATAATAAACATGACAAAATACCAAATTTTAATTGATATTTATCCGGAACAACTAAGCCCGAGGTGAGGATGATGAGGAAGATGATATGAGGACGAAACCTTGAGAGGAAACCCATCCTCATCGGATTAGAAATCATTTCCTTTCTGAGCATCAGCATCATTTCTGCTAATCAAAGCAGATATTTAAATATTAAAGTAAGCATATTAAATTAAATAAACAGAATAAAAAATAAATAAATAAAATTAAATAATTAAATAAATAAAATAAACAGCTGATATTTCAGTCATTTCTAAACCTCAGCAATGTTCTTCATTTTTTTTTTGTTGTTGTTGTTATTGTTATTTGCTACTTTACTGCTCATTTTTTCTCCCTAATATATTTACAATTAGTCTGGATTTTGAGGGAAAAGTGCCTCCATTAATCTGCAGGCAATCCTCAGTGTGTCGGGACTTTATTGGTTAATGGTGGCACTGTCAGAGCTAAAGCATGTGAGAAAAAATACAACAGCAAAATGAAAAAGACCAAGGCATTCAGGGAAATAAAGCGTGATATCCAAGGAGCTGGAATAAAGTAGTCCTCTAATTAAAGGTAAACTCTTTTGAATTTGAAATGAAATCTATTGAAAGGAATAATGAATGTACTTAACACCAGAGTTTAAAAGAGGAAGAGGAGAAGAATGTGTCGGGAATTCTTCACATCCACACTGACTAGCTATTCTGCTTCAGTTTCTACATTTTCTTTAGCATTCACTTCCTGTGGATGGTTTCAGGATAACTGCTAAGTCATGGTTTTATTTCAGTTTTTATTTACATTATCAGAGGATCAAAAACTCTTTTCTGTCTTTAATTGTTTGAACTTTAAACAAACACAAAGGGGCAACCAGAAGATTCTCCCAACACTTAGCTGGATATTCCTTCCTTCCTACCTTTCTGTCCCTTCCCTCCCTCCCTCCTTCCTTCCTTCCTTCCTTCCTTCCTTCCTTCCTTCTTTCCTTCCTTACTTCCTTCCTACCTTTCTGTCCCTTCCTTCCTTCCTTCCTTCCTTCCTTCCTTCCTTCCTTCCTACCTTTCTGTCCCTTCCTTCCTTCCTTGCTACCTTTCTGTCCCTTCCTTCCTTCCTTCCTTCCTACCTTTCTGTCCCTTCCTTCCTTCCTTCCTTCCTATTGAATACTGTATTGTAATGGTACAGAATATGATCCTCTGTAGCAGTCTGACCCACTCTGCAGATGGATTTCCCCCCGGAAGTGAGCTGAATTTCATCAGTAGCTTTGTAAAAGCTTGTGATAAACACGATCAGCTACATGTATATTGAGGAGACATATTGAGAGCTGGAATGCTGGAGGACACATTTCACAAGAAGACAGTAAAGAAATAGTTATTGGGGGAATAAATTGGAAAAGGAAACGATCCGGAAATGTGGTTCTTAAGAATACTGATTAAAAAAACAAAATCTAGGCTTGAGACTGACGCGTTGAAGAATCGGTAGCTGGTTTATTCAGCGTCAGATGGAGAAAAAAATTATCATAATTTAAAAAAAATAAAAATAAATAAATAAATAAATAACAGAATGCTGTAGAGAGAGATGAACAACATGACACGATCAAAAGAGATCTCGGGATTTTAAAGCTTTGTACCCAGCAGACCGCAGTTCACCTTGTAGGATCTAGTCATGCAGAAAGGCAGATAATTACAACGTCAACAAGGACGCAACTGATGTCCTGATTTTCCTGAACTTATGATCAATCATTTTTTTGCAAGTATTTATCTGAGAGGAAAAAAGACAAACAAACAAACCACAAAGCGATTGTCTGTGGATGACTGAGAGAAAGAGAAAAAGAATGAGAGAGAGAGGGGGGGACAGAGGAAGGGAGAAAGAGACAGAGAGACAGACAGAGACAGAGACACACACAGAGAGAGAGGGAGAAAGAGACAGAGAGAGGGAGAGAAAGAGAAAGATAGACAGAGAGAGAGTGAGAGAGAGGGGGGGGAGCGAGAGAGAGATAGAGAGTGAGAGAGAGAGCACTGGTTCTGGCTCCGGCTCTGTACAGCCCATTCAGTCTAAACGGCTGTCACACACTGTGACAGGGCTTGCTCTGTTCCTCCATCTTGGCTCAGTTTTTTCCTTCAGCCTATTCATTCCCTGGAGTCACTGACTGTCACGGAAATAATTATTTATATAGCACCTTTCATTTCCAATAAAATCACGAGGCGCTTTACATGGAAGAGCAAAACAAGCCAAGAGACAATAGAGCGCAATGAACAGACCAGAAATCATAAATTAATAAAATAGAGATAGAGATCTGAGTTAGGAGCATGTAATGAGGATTTAATACACAACTCCGGTGTTCAGATCTCAGACGTTAAAACGTAGGAGCATCTCAGTTAAGCCCTTGAACAAATAAATATTAAAATAAATCAATTAAATAAATAATAAATCAATTAAATGAAGTGTAAACACAGATCAGATTACTCTTCAAACACAAGGATATGTTTACCTCGCGTCATGCCGAAGAAAAACATTTTATTATTTCCGTAATACAAAAATATTCATAGAAACGGAAGGAAATCACAGGGATGAAAAGAATGAAGAGTGTTATTTTACTCTTTTATTGTTTTCTGGTGTAGTGTTAGCGGCGACTTAATGGTGTCTAGATGCTACAAAAAAAAATTCTGTTAAATAGTAATAGAAAAAAAATCACAGACTGGTTAAATTGCTGCATATCTGGCAACCTGGAAGGCATGAATAGAGAGGGAAGGAGAGACAGAGAGAGAGAGAGAGAGAGAGAGAGAAAGACCACTGGTTCTGGCTCTGGCTCTGTACAGCCCATTCAGCCTAAACGGCTAAATAATAAAAGAAAAAAAAAATCACAGACTGGTTAAGTTGCTGTATATCTGGCAACCTGGAAGGCATGAACTGAAATCTGCCATGACTTCAGTATGCGAGTAACCCGACTCTGAATACGACGAACGTTCCCAATGTTTATTTATTAAAAACAGTGCAAGAAAATCCAGGAAACAAACAAAAAATGTAGAAATATTTAAAAAGGCTAGCTCTGCCATCTGTCTAAAGTGTTTCTCGAAGTGAAGTGAAGTGAAGTGAAGTGAAGTGAAGTGAATTGGCCTACCTGCGTGTCCTCGGCCTCCTCCATGCTGTAGTGCAGCTCCGGAGGGCCCTCGCTCATTTTGTCTCCGAGCAGGAAGCCAAGGCGAGTCATCAACGTGTTGGCAGCCTCATCCACTGAAGGAGGGGGGCCGAGCTCCTCACCTACTTCCCCTGATGGAGAGGGAGGCAGAACGAGAGTGGGAGTTAAATGAAGCGCTAAACTCGAGACTCCATTAGGAAGCAGTCACTGCGCTGGTGTAACAAGTTCATCTCGCGTTACGTATACGTGTATCACGACTATCACAAAAAGCCCACAGACATATAACAAATAAAATACATTTTTATAAAAAATATGTATGACAGAAAGTATATCAGTGTCTTATATAACCAGGTAGATGTACCGGGTATGGCGTGTGCCTGAGGGTGGTGCAGTTGCTGAAGGGCTGCCTAACACACACACACACACACAGACACACACGCACAGATACACACGCACAGTGCCTGAAGCTTTTCAATTCCTTACATATAGTATTGACATGAATATAGAGAGGTAGAGTTGAGACAGCAAAAATAATAGATTTCTGCAATTCTGTTATGTCTACAGTACAGCCTTCAGGGGGGTCAGAGGGAGAGAGAGAGAGAGAGAGAGAGAGACAGAGAAAGAAAGTGAGACAGAGCAATAACACACCTCTTCTAAACCATGCCATTCTACCAGCACTAAGAAATCCCTCCTCGTCCCATAGACTGTGTGTATGGATGAGAGCTCAGGCTCTGCCACACTGTCTTTGTAGACCTCTGTCTTTGACTCAGCAGTGCGTGTGAGGATATAATCAACACACACCCACCTCCCATGAGGCACCACCCACAACACACACCTCTATACACCGGCAGGATTCTGTATGAGATGTTGAAGAATTAGACACATATACTGCAGCTCTTTTTTTCATAGAAAGCAGATGTTCTACTATTGCTGTACATCTCTAAGGTGTAGAAAAAATTGAGCTTTATTAATGCAGCAATTGCTTTTGACTAATAAACGGATAAATGGGGCAAGAAGTGATTATATTTTTTGTACTACACATTAAAACTTGTGTCTCACACCACTGATGAAACTTCTCCGTCCATTGCTCTTTAAACATCCTGTTCAATCTCTCTCCTATTCTGAGAAAATGTTTCTAGCCCTGTTAGCTTGTTTCTGGTCTGCTGAGCAGCCTTTTAGATAAATGCATATGCCTGGAAAAGCTGCACGTATTAAACAGAGGATCTGCCACAGAAGCTGCAGTGCTCCACGATCGCTCGGTTCGGTCTGTTGCAAAAAACTTGCTGTGTCTGCATCTGGACTGCGTCTGGACTCCATATACTGCGTCAATGTATAGATTTTCCTTTAAATCTCCAAAAAAAAAAACAACAACCTAGGGACATTATTATCCAACTCCTTATCCGCCTGCATTACAACACACTCAGTAAGTCAACCCTCGATCCAGAAACCGGCCAAACGGCATCATCTTGACCGCATGCTGCAATGCGAGAGTCTGTGGAAGTGATAGCCATCTTTAACAAATGGCCAGGAACTGGAACAAAACAGCGATACTGACAACATCAAAGAGCTTCTCACTGGTCAGTAGTCACACCCACTGCATCCTATATGGGTTCAGTACTCAGTATAGTCCACTGTCCATTGCAAACCTTGACTCCGCCCACCCACCAATCCTCAAACCTGATTGGCCAGAAATTTCTCTAAACAGCAGCTCTGACTCTGAAGTCAAATAACAGGTTTAAGCAGAGGTTATTTTTAATACTTAATGTTTCTATAAAAACAATAATCTACAAAATCTAACAATTAATAAAATAAAATAAAATTTGTCACCTGGAGATGTTTATGTAGCATTTATCAGTGACATCAGTGCTTTGTCGAAGTCTGAGGTAATGCGAGAGGTTTCGAGGCTTTTTTATACGATTTCTTGATGATTTCTTCTTTACTAATATAAATAAATAAAATATGATCTGTGGCAATTTGCTGGGGTGATAACAATAAAAAAAACACTGGTTGTAGGGTTCTAAGTCTCAGCTTCAATGTGGTAAAAGTATCATGGCTTTGAGTCAGGCTGCGGATTAATTTCCTATTATTATCCCTGCTTCGTCACCCGCCCCTGCATGCTGTAATGTGTAGATATACACACTAATATACCCGAGTCTTGATTGTAAAGCCTTGCTTATTTGTTACTTCTGATTCTAAAAACCTACAAGGATTCACTGAGATCCTGGGTTTCGTCCCGGAAAGGCTACTCCAAGTCTCTTCTTCAGGCTCCCTGTGATTAAGTTACCTAGACAGACCAATTCTTTTGAGATCTGGAAAAAAGGTTAATAAAGAACGCTCTGTATGTTCATTGGAAATGATAATGGATACATAATGTGATATAGAGAACATAACATTATTGTCCATTTTTAGGCAAACCTCTACACCAGCTCATGATGATGTCAGGATTTAAACCCTCCGTCTCTAGATGCTAGGGGGAAATTTTTTCGGGTGTATAACTCTTTTACTAGCACAGCCCTGACCAGCCAGCAACTACAGAGACGAATGAATGTGAAATGTAAATACTGTAATCATGCAGCAACTCACGTTCTTACACCAGTCCTGGTACAAGATCATCTCTGAAAGTTGGCTTTAGGCTTGTAAACAAATCATGTCCAGACAATCAGCATTAATCACATCATAGCTCAGGCTCTCCTCCCAGCTTCTAACTGTTACTTAATATTCTCATCAGTGAACATTTCATTGGTCAGTTGTAACTGTTTGTATCACTGTTGGGGTTTAAAACATAAAAGATCCTAAATGAAAAACTAAAAAGTCCAAACATGGCTAACAAGAAGGTTCTAGCAAACCTTAGCGTATTTACGTGGAATAGAATGCCTTTACTCTTGTTAGGGGTCCAGGCACCACAGGTTCTGAAACTTGGTGTTTTGGTTAGGTTTGGATCACAAAACTCCAAAAATCACAAACTCAAATTTGCAAAATTAATTGATCGGAATTCATCTTGAGAATGAAAAATGAAAGCAATTGCTATCAGGATTGTGCAGATCTTTTACCTCCAGCATCCTTTCCCCTTCAGTGAATTGGGTTTAACCTCGAGTGAATTTTGTTCGTGTTTGGTCCAACTGCTACTTAAGAACAGCTTTCAATTGAATAAATGTAAATGCAACAGCTAAATTGGAGATGTAGACCTTTAAAGCTGCTGTTATGGAATTACATTATATGCTGTTTTTATCTAGCATGTAACATTATATCATATATCTTACAAGATCAAGAATCTTTAGCACTGTTGATTTAGATCCATGGCTGGTGCTGCTTCTGATACTCCACTATGTCCTACAAATTCAGGGCCCAATTTAGTTGACGGTCATTTGGGTGATGAGGGATGTGTAGTACCTGTAATATTGCTGTGGTATTAATGTGTGTCCAATCTGTTATATAACAAATGTGATCCATTTTTTAAAAAATATAACCTTGGTGTTGGTGCTGTTTACATCCAGTAAGTTCTATATAAACACATAATGGTTTTACAGATGAAACGTGTGGCAGAAAGCAACCGCGTGTGAGCTAAGCCAGGTTTGCTGGAGTCGGATTGTTTTCTCTCTGAATTAATAAATCTGCATATGGATTCCAGACCTTTGGCCTCGGGAGTGTCTTTACAGGTTGTATAAGAAGCTGGTACACACTGTGTTGGTTAGATAATTTGCAGGGATTCTCGGCTATGTTGGTGCCTGACATTTTGGTTTTTGATTTTTGATTAGCAAGACTTTAGCAAGACAACATTGTCAGTACCAATTTCTAATCAAATCTTTTATAATATAAAAGTTTATGATTTTAACAGACAAAAAAACCCCACAATAAAGCAATGACAAAGGGATTTCTGATTAATCTTCTACTAAATATAAAGTTTGCTGTTCAGAAGAAGACAATGTGTGAACTGAATGCTAACATCTTTCAATCCTGTTTCTAGATACACTGAATTTGATCATTGTGCCCGCTTTCCCTTCACCTCGCTCTCATGGGGATAGATTCCATATCCATCGGCAGCCTGAGTGGGATAAAGCACTTTAAAATAAATATAGAAAGTATTTAAGTAGTTTGAAGAACAAAAATGCGCTGAGTGAAACCACTAGAGATATCAGTACACGGTGTAGCGTATAAAATTTCCTTGAACCTGCAGAACATACGGCATGTACTACACTGGAACAGCGAGAGATCGAGTTGATTAAATCTGGCACAAGCTGGCTTCATTAGAGATTCTTTACAGCACATATCCCAAAGTTCCTGAGCTGGTGTCTAGACATTATCTTAGTCCTGCACTTTATTATTAATATTCTCCATATTAAATCCAATATTACTTCTAAACAGTAGAACAACCAGTTTGTGTCTGAAAAAATGTTGCATTGGATCAAATCTCACATTTCAATTTAGAAATGAAGCTAAATCAACAAAAAACATAAATATATTAGAATAGTACACAATCTATCTATCTATCTATCTATCTATCTATCTATCTATCTATCTATCTATCTATCTATCTATCTATCTATCTATCTATCTGTCTGTCTGTCTGTCTGTCTGTCTGTCTCTCTGAATCTATCACTTTCTCAATCAATGTTCCTCTCTAGTGTGTTTTATTCTCCTCTTTTTAAGCCGCTGTAGTTCAGTGCCTCTTCCTAAGCTATTCACTCAGTTTCCTCTGATAAATGACGTTGCTAAGTCTTTGCATTTTTGCTCGGTTTTGAAATTTGATCTTGTTTCCTTTGGACATAATGTAGGGATATGGTACATCCACCTCCCTACATCATATCCAAGAGAAATAAGATCCAAAACGCTGGTTAAGGTGCTGGATTATTGATCAGAAAGTTGTGAGTTTGAAGCTGCACCTGCTGGGCCCCTGAGCAAGGCCCGTAACCTTCGCTTGCTCAGTTGAATTAAATGAGAGTTGCTCTGGTTAAGGGGCGTCTGCCAAAAGCTGTAAACAGATATAGTTGTTTTTCCCTGACTGAACCTTTTGCCGATTGTTTTTTGACCTCTGCTTTCCGATTACGGTTTGAACTCTACTTGTGTTTGTTCCATTACTTTAGCATGTTTCTGGTATTTTTGAAGGTATCTGTTTTTGCAACTGTTTGCTTTATTTTCCACATCATTTATTTGTGTGGAAGTGGTTAAAACTGTTTTGTCAAGGTTTTGTCACCTTGTTTTTGTGCATTAAACTCGCCCTGCACTTGCATCCTAACTCTGTAGTCTGTTTCATTTCAAACTGGAGTCCTTTAAGCTATAATCAGCACAATGTGTGTATAATTTTATGAATATTGTCTGTGAAGAAGCCTTTAACATCGCCACACATATATTACAGCACAGTGGAATTCTTTTCTTCACCTATCCCAGCTGTGGAAGTTGGGGTCAGAGCACAGGGGCAGCTATGATGCAGCACCCCAGGAGCAGAAAGGGTTAAGGGCCTCGGTCAGTTTGTCATTGCTGGGGCTTGAACCCTGATCCTCCAATCAAGTCTTAACCACTTGAGCCACCACTGCCTCTGTCTTTATATCTATCTGAATATTTTCTTTCTTTCTAACTGCAGAGAATCATGTAAGAACAAGTTTTACAATATTTTTAATTTATTTTTAATTTAATTTTTATTTACCTACAAATGCTGTTCATTGACTTCAGTTCAGCATTCAATACGATCATTCCTCAGCACCTGATCGAGAAGCTGAGTCTCCTGGGCCTGAACACCTCTCTCTGCAATTGGATCCTGGATTTCCTGACTGGAAGACCTCAGTCAGTCCGGATCGGGAACAGCATCTCCAGCACCACCACACTGAGCACTGGAGCTCCTCAGGGCTGTGTGCTCAGTCCACTGCTGTTCACTCTGCTGACTCACGACTGTGCAGCAATGCACAGCTCCAACCACATCATCAAGTTCTCCGATGACACGACCGTGGTGGGTCTCATCAGCAAGAAAGACGAGTCAACATATAGAGAGGAGGTGCAACAACTAGCAGCCTGGTGTAAAGTTAATAACCTGTCTCTGATCGTCAACAAGACTAAAGAGATGGTTGTTGACTTCAGGAGAACAAAGAGTGACCATTCCCCACTGAACATCGATGGGTCCATCGTGGAGATCGTCAAGAGAACCAAATTCCTTGGTGTTCACCTGGCGGAGGACCTCACCTGGTCACTCCATCACCAAGAAAGCCCAGCAGCGTCTCTACTTCCTGCGAAGGCTGAGGAAGGCTTATCTTCCACCTCCCATCCTGACCACCTTCTACAGAGGGACCATCGAGAGCGTCCTGAGCAGCTGCATCACTGCCTGGTTTGGGAATTGCACCGTCTTGGATCGCAAGACCCCTCAGCGGATAGTGAGGGCAGCTGAGAAGATCATCTGAGTCTCTCTTCCCTCTATTACAGACATTTACTCAACACGCTGCATCCACAGAACTAACAGCGTTGTGGATGATCCCACACACCCCTCACACACACTCTTCACCCTTCTGCCATCTGGAAAGAGGTACCGAAGCATTCGGACCCGCACAACCAGACTGTTGAACAGTTTCTTCCCTCAGGCAATCAGGCATCTCAACAGAGAACTGAACTGAGCTGGACACACACACACACACACATCCAAGATCTGACCTCAACAGGAGATCTGAACTGTGCTGGACACATCCTCACACACATACATAACACACATGCACAAAAGCTGAGAACTGTGTTCCAAGAAGAACTGAACTGTGCTGGACACAGACACACACACACACACACACACACACTAATTGTCCTGTTTGCATGCACATGTCACTTTACATTTCCCTTTACATTTTTTTATATTAATCCAGTTTACATGTGTCACTTTAATATTTGCACTCACTGTATACACTGCTATCTGCACAAAGTCGGTCTATATGTTGTTTGTCTGCACTGTCTTGTCTTGTCTTCCTGTGCACTTCTGTTGTATGTCTAGTTTATTTATTGCACCTTAAGTATAGTTTAGTTTTATCTCTATGTTTAGCTCTATGTTTGTCTGCATCACTGTACTTTGTCTGTGTTCTGTGTAGCACCTCTGGTCTAGGAGGAACATTGTTTCACTTCACTCTGTACTGCATCAGCGATATATGGTTGAAGTGACAATAAAGCTTCTTTGACTTTTTGACTTTGACTTGAAAAATAAAATTAGGTTGTTTTTTCTTTCACAGAGAGATTCTTCAAATCTAAAATATGCACCGATAGTAACTTGTTAAAAAAAAAAAAGACTTAAAAAATACGACCAAATTTTCCAATCCCAGAACACCCCAGAGTGTCTCTCTCTCTCTCTCTCTCTCTCTGTGTACATGTGTGTGTGTGTGTGTGTTTTTGAGATATAGTTGATATGGGAATTTTGCTGAAACCTGGCAACCTTCCCCATGAGCTTCAGCAAACTGTTCTTTAAAGTTCAACATTGAAGTAAAAAAAAAAAGCTTGCATTGGTTTTTATTTTGTTTTTGTCCAGTGGGTTCTGAAGTTCCTAAAGCTTATTATTAAATAAATAACAAAAACAAAAACAGAATACTGTATTTATTTATTTTTTGGATCTGTACTCATGTTTGTTTAGGATGTATAATCTGTTTAATCTGAATCATGATTTTATATACAGTCATATCTTTAATATGCACATCGCTTTCTGAATATGATATTATCATAGACAGACAGACAGACAGACAGACAGACACAACACTGTGAGTGAAGAAGAGGGATTAGGTTACCACAAGGCTGAGACAGTGATGGCTCAAAAACTTCTGCACTAATCACCTCTCAGAACTGCCCGAGTTCCACTTCAATGCCATTTATCTGGCATATAAAGAAATACACAAGAAAGAAACTAAATAGGTATAAAAATGAGTCATCATCATCATCTTCTTCATCATCATCATCATCATCTTCCTCACCAGTGCATGAAGGGCCTGAGGGATGTTTTGTGTCAGCGCACTGAGACGAGTGCATGTATAGGCCTCTGTGCCTACGCTCTGTTCTCAAATACACTCCATTACAGGATAAGAACAAA